>NC_057801.1:179775185-180075185 GCF_018294505.1 Triticum aestivum
GCGCGGCGCGGCAGCAGGCGGCGGCGGCGCGGGCTGGCAGCGGCTAGGGTTAGGGTTTGGGGCGGCGGGGCGGCTCGGGTGGGCTGGCGGCGGCGGCCCGGGGAGGCTTATAAAGGCCCCGGCCAGGAGAGTCCTGGCCGAACCCGGCCAGTAGTCGGTTCGGATTTATTTTTTAAAATAATTTTTGCGCAGAAAATCAAACGAAAGAAATACTAAACGGACTCCAAAAATCCCGAAATAAATTTTCCCCAGCTTCTAAAATCAAGCCGGTTTAGATGAAAATTTATTTGGGCCTAAATGCAATTTTGAAAAACACGCATTTTTCCTAAATTCAAATAAAATCCAAAATAAAATCTTATTTGATTTTTTGGTTAAATCCTCAATATTTCTTTACTTTGGGAAAGTCATTTTATTCCCTCTCTCATATTTATATAACTGAAATAATTGAAGATAAAATAAACAAAATCAAATGATCCTATTTCCCAAAATTTGAGAAAACTCAGATATCAAAATATCAAAATCCCCAACTCTCTCCGTGGGTCTTGAGTTGCGTAGAATTTCTAGGATCGAGGCAAAATGCATTAAATATGATATGCAATAATGATCTATTTGTATAACATTCCAAATTGAAAATTTGGGATGTTACATTATCCCTGTTTCCCTTGGAGGTATTTGTGTTGGGAGGTTTTGTAAATAAGACATAGAACACATTATCCATGGAAACCTTAGCACTATCAAGTTGCTTTTTATCATAACCCCTTTGATTTCCGGCAGTGATCCAAGAATAGTGTTGATTAACATCGTTAAAAACTTGTTGGATCATATCTAAAACGGGGACTTGATTTTTAATATTCTCATCAAAGATTTGGTTATCTCCAAGCAAATTTCTCAAGGCATAATCACTATTATAAAGAATTTCATCAATCACGGGTTTTTCACGATTCATGCCATAAAAATCAAAGATTTCCCTAGCTTCCCGTATTATGTAGTCAAATTCATTCATCAAAACAAGAGTGGCTAACTTTTTAGATTTAGGATCTTTATAACGGGCAACTCATAAAACTATCTTTGCAAGGTAGGATGAGTATGAATGAATCTAGTTTCAAGTTTTAGAACAAGTGCCAAAATAGCTTTCGCATAAGATTTAGTCCTTTTAAGTATAGGAATATCATCAAGACATAGTTTTCTGACACAATTGAAAACTTCTTGGATATGTTCTTTTCCCATAAAATTCCCCTGCCCCTAGATAAAAGTTTTGGCATCCAGATTACCCGAGCGCTACAGTTTAGGAGTTAGGCCATCATCTGTTTCTGTCATACCAAAGTCACTCATGGTGATGAGTTCAAGCAAGTAAAAGATCTGACGAGAAAACGGCGAACGAAAAAGAGGGTGAATAAAACGACAATTTTTTGTGAAGTAGGGGAGAGGAAAACGAGAGGCAAATGGGAAATAATGTAAATTGCAAGGAGATGAGATTTGTGATTAGGAACCTAGTTGATGTTGAAGATCCTTCCCCACAACGGCGCCATAAATTCATTTTGATGTCTGCTAGAACTATGTCGGTATTTTCCCAAAGAGGAAGGGATGATGTAGTAAAGCGACGGTAGGTATTTCCCTGAGTGATGAGACCAAGGTTATCGAACCAGTAGGAGAACCTCCTCACACCATGTAAACAACACCTGCACAAAAATAACAAATACTCACAACCCGGCGTGTTAAAGGGGTTGTCAATCCCTTCCGGGTACGGCGCCTCAGGATAGGCAAATAACGTGAGGTAAAAGTGGTAGATAGGATAAATAGATCGCTGAACAAATAAATTTCAGCAAGGAATTTTTGTATTTTTGGTTTAATAGATCTGAAAATAAATGCAAAGGAAAATAGATCGCAAAGGTAAATATGATGAAAAGAGACCTGGGGGCTGTAGGTTTCACTAATGGCTTCTCTCGAGAAAAATAGCAAACGGTGGGAAAACAATTACTTTTGGGCAATTGATAGAACTTCAAATAATCATGATGATATCCAGGCAATGATTATTATATAGGCATCACATCCAAGATTAGTAGACAGACTCCTGCCTGCATCTACTACTATTACTCCAGACATCGACCGCTATCCAGCATGCATCTAGTGTATTAAATTCATGGAGAAATGAAGTAATGCAATAAGAACGATGATATGATGTAGACAAGATCCGTTTATCTATTGTGGAGATATAGATCTCATCTTGTTATCCTTAGTAGCAATGATACATACATGCTGGTTCCCCTTTTGTCACTAGGATCAAGCACCGTAAGATCGAACCCACTACTAAGCACCTCTTCCCATTGCAAGATAAATAGATCAAGTTGGCCAAACAAAACCCAAATATCGGAGAAGAAATACGAGGCTATAAGCAGTCATGCATATAATAGATCAAAGAAGTACAAATAACTTTCATGGAAAAAAAGATAGATCTGATCATAAACTCAAAGTTCATCGGATCCCAACAAACACACCGCAAAAAGACTTACATCATATGGATCTCCAAGAGACCATTGTATTGATAATCAAGAGAGAGAGAGGAAGCCATCTAGCTACTAACTACGGACCCGTAGGTCTACAAAGAACCCCTCCATGACGGTGTCTAGATTGGATCTGGTGGTTCTGGACTCTGTGACGGCTGGAATTGATTTTCTTCGTCTCCCCTAGGGTTTCTGGAATGTTGGGGTATTTATAGAGCAAAGAGGCAGTTCAGGGGGCACCCAAGGTGGGCACAACCCACTAGGGCGTGCCTGGGCCTCCTGGCGCGCCCTGGTGGGTGCTGCTCCCCTCGAGCCACCCCAGGTGCTTCCTTGGCCCATTGGATGTCTTCTGGCCCCAAAAAATCCTCCAGGAGTTTCGTTGCGTTTGGACTCCATTTGATATTGGTTTCCTGCGATGTGAAAAACATGCAGAAAATAGCAACTAGCACTGGGCACTGTGTCAATAGGTTAGTACCAAAAAATGATATAAAATGACTATAAAATGATTGTAAAACATCCAAGAATGATAATATAATAGCATGGACCAATCAAAAATTACAGATACGTTGAAGACGTATCAAGCTCGAGCTTGAGCACGGTGGCCCGAGGCCCGCCTGGCCGGGCTACGACTCCCCCTACTGCGTGTGGTGGCGGGTGAAGAGGCTGGATGGGTTGGAGAGGCATGGGGCATCACTATTTATAGGCAGAGGGGGAAAGGGGTCTCGGCTCTACCAGAGCTCTCTGGAAGCCGGTGAGCGACGACGAGAGGCGTCAGCGAGGTGTGGAGTGGTTCAGCAATCATACGGGGGTTGTGCAGCGTGCGGACGAGCACAGGAGCGCGGGCGCGGATGAAGACAGTGGCACGGGCGCACTGTGGCTCTGGCTGCGTCGTGCCCATGCCCTCTGCGGCGACTCCGGTAACGGCAAGCGCCAGGAAGTGGTCAAGGGTGACGAGACAGAGGCAGTGGCGCGGTGCAGCAGTCGTCGGTGAGCTGTGCATCGAGCACGAGCTGCAGGCAGACGCTGGCGCAGCACAAAGCGCGTCGAACGCATGTCAAAGGCCGTGTTCTCGCGCGGTCACCATGGTGGAATGGTCAAAACGACGGCCACGCGATGTCAAACCTTGTCTCTCCTGTTGTCCATGTAGTAATTATTCTAGGGGAAGAGACCATTCACTGCCAGGCAGACCATATTAGACTTGAGCTTGCGAGCAAGTTTCTGGTCAGAAATTTTGGCACTGTACTTGGCTAGCTTCTAAAAGGAGATTAGGGATGATTCTCTAGGGTTAAGGTTTTGTTAGGAGGGTAAACAAGCTCAAGCAAACTCAACTTCATTAGAGCAAGGAAAAATACACTCGCTGTAGAAACTGCATTTTGAGGCCAGAACAGAAATAATTTTCTGTAGCAAAAATATTCCAAATAAGTATGAAATATTTTTGCATGGGGAGGTGTTCCAAGGTTCAAAGAATATTTGGGAATTTTCTCAGGATTTTAGGAGCAAGAAAAATGGGGGCTGCTTTGGAGCATATGTTGCTAAAGTGTTAAGTAGAGAAGAAATAATATTTTTCATTTATGAAAAATATTCCTTGGGCTATTTTGCGATTTTCTAGAGAGGAAATGATGGTCATGAGAGGGATGGGTCACTTGGGTGAAAATCAAGGACATGCCCAAGTGGTTTGGTCCAAATGAGTTGATGCAAAAAGCCAACTGCAAATCCAAAGGCAAACAGATTCCGGAAAAAGAGAGAACGCAAAAACCAGGCTGTCACAGGTGCACACTCACGGAGAACACCTATACCTTGAAATTTTAGTGAGGGATCATCTTATAATGCTATCGTCGAACTAAGCAAAATAAGATGCATAAAAGATAAACATCACATGCAATCAAAATATGTGACATGACATGGCCATCATCATCTTGTGCTCATGATCTCCATCACTGAAGCAACGTCATGATCTCCACCGTCACCGGCTTGACCCCTTTGATCTCCATCGTAGCATCGTGGTTGTCTCGCCATCCATTGCTTCTATGACTATCGCTACCACTTAGTGATAAAGTAATGCAATTACATAGCGTTTGTATTTTATACAATAAAGCGACAACCATATGGCTACTGCCACTTGCCGATAACTATTTTAAACATGATCATCTCATACAACAATCTTTATATCACATCATGTCTTGACCATATCACATCACAACATGCCCTACAAAAACAAGTTAGACGTCCTCTACTTTGCTTGTTGCAAGTTTTACGTGGGTGCTACGGGCTACTAGCCTGAACCGTACATACCTACGACACAAAAACCACAACGGTGATTTATCAAGTTTGTTGTTTTAAGCTTCACAAGGACCGGCGGCAGTCAAATCTGATTCAACTAAAGATGGAGAAACAGACACCCGCCAGCCACCTTCATGCAAAACTAGTTGCATGTCTGTCGGTGGAACCGGTCTCATGAACGCGGTCATGTAAGGTTGGTTCGGGCCGCTTCATCCAACAATACCGCTGAATCAAAATAAGACATTGGTGGTAAGCAGTATCACGATCACAGCCTACAACTTTTTGTGTTCTACTCCTGCATATCATCTATGCATAGATCTGGCTCTGATACCACTGTTGGGAAACGTAGTATGCAATTTCAAAAAAAATTGTATGCTCACGCAAGATCTATCTAGGAGATGCATAGCAACGAGAGGGGAGAGTGTGTCCATGTACCCTTGTAGACCGAAAGCGGAAGCGTTAACTTAAGGAGGTTGATGTAGTCGAACGTCTTCTTGAATCAACCGATCAAGTACCGAATGTACGACACCTCCCAGTTCTACACACGTTCAGCTCGATGACGTCCCTCGAACTCTTGATCCAGTAGAGGCACGAAGGAGTCGAAGAGTTCCGTCAGCATGACAGTGTGATGACGGTGTTGGTGAAGTGATCCGCGCAGGGCTTCACCTAAGCACTACAACAATATGACCGGAGGAGTAAACGGTGGAGGGGGGCACTGCACACGACTAAAAAATTGATGTGCTTTCGGGTGCCCCCTCCCCCATCTATAAAGGAGGAGGGAAGGAGGCTTGCCACAAGGGGCGCGCCAAGGAGGGGGGAGTCCTACTAGGACTCCCTGTCCTAGTAAGATTCGCCTCCCCCCTCTTTTCCTTCTCATGGAGGGGGAAAAGGGGAAGGGAGAGGGAAGAAGAGAAGGAAAGGGGGGCGTGATGAGGATACAGACCTGGGGTAGGGTCATAGGCCTGACATACGTCCTACCCAAGGTCACTACCCAAGAAGGCAAGAAGGTCAAGAGACTCCGTGAGACCCCCGGTCAAAGGTGTCGAGTGCAATCCACTCGGGAGTCTCCCTACCTACCGTCACTCGACTAACAAGAGAATCACTCGACCTCCCGAAGACCAGGAGTCACTCAGCGTACAATGGTCGCGCATTCACTTCATAGTCTTTAAGGCCATTAATAGCACTTAAGGCTGGCGTTACCAGTAATGCCAACACTTTATGTATATTTAGTCCCTTGTAATGGAGGGCGGGAGAGGTCCTGGCGAACTCTATAAAAGCCACCCTCCTCCTTTGGAACAAGGGTTCGCACCCCCTGTAATACCACACCCATAATCTAATCGACCGGCTCCGGGCACCGAGACGTAGGGTTGTTACTTCCTCCGGGAAGGGCCTGAACTCGTAAAACTCGTGTGTACATGTTCACCATAGCTAAGATCTTGCCTCTCCATACCTACCCCCCTTTCTACTGTCAGACTTAGAACCACGACAGTTGGCGCCCACCATGGGGCAGGTGTCTTAGTGACTTATTTGTGAAGTTGCAAGTTTTTCTGATCATCATCATGGTTTCCGGTAGTGAGATGGTTGAGGGCCACGAGATCCGTCTTGGCGCGCTTGTTTTCGTCGCCAACGACTCGGCCTGGCTTCAGGAAGCTCCGCTCGATGTTGAGGCGGTCCCCGTCCGAGGGGCGACGCACTTTCACGCGTGCGTTCGTGGCGTCCTTCTTCGGCAGTCGTCGACCCAGTATCAGCCGGCTCCGGTGACATCTTCCCTCCCCGTTGTTCGCCGCCGCAAGCGATCCGGTCGGTTGCGGCTTCAGCGGTGGGTGAAGCATGCGGTGGCTCAGCGTTCGGCCACTCATCAAGTCACGGCAATCGAGCCCGACGAAACCCTCCACGACCTGTTTGATCTGTCGACTGGCTCCGCAGAGACGGCGTCCGAGTGCGATAGCAGCGATCCTGCGGCTGAAGTCCTCATGGTCGATGGTCCACGTGGTCCACCTGGCTTTCGCCGCGAGGACGGCGAAGAGGCTGGCGGCGATCCATCACGGGTCCACCAGGAGTATCATCCCGAACCTCTCTCTTCGCAGTAGAGAGAGGATCTTCGTCGTCGCAACATGGACGCACTTCACACGCCCATCGTTGGAGAAACTCCCGAGACTCGGGCCTTGGAGGAGGCGCGCTTGGCTAATTTGGCTGAGCGCACTCGACGAGCGAGCTCGGGAGCGAGTCCCTGAATCCAGTCGACGGCGGATTTTCCCGCCTCCACCTAAGGTATACCGTACTCTGAGTCAGAACCTCACTGCGGCGGCCCGAATTGCAGAGTCGATTCAACCTTTCGAGTCAGAGGCTGGCCGAGGGTTGGAGCAGATCCGGGCCTTGCTCCGAGCAGCAGGAGAGCAGAATTCTGCGGTGACTCGGTCGCGGAATAGGATACACACCAGATCCGTGGTAGCGGATACAGTTCAATCGGCCCATAGCCCAAGATCGCCCCCGCGGCGTGAAGGCCGTGGGCAGTACGATCGTCAGTTCGACCGCGACAATCGTCGTCGAGTGCCAACGCCTCCTCCGAGGAGTGCTTCGTACGTGCCTCGGCAGAACAATGATAGACGCCGTCACAGGGACGAGCGCAGAGCTCCAGTTGACCCAAGGGAGCTGGGCTTCGATGCGAGATCCATTCTCGTCCAAGGCCTAGTCGACCGGAATAGAGCGCACAGGGAAGACCTGGGCAGAGATCGTCCGAGTGGCAGCAGATTACATGTTTCAGGCCCAAAGTGTTTCAGCAGAGCCATCAGGGCAGCAGAGATTCCTCCCAACTTCAGATTGGCAACAGGAGTCAGTAAGTTCACTAGAGAATCCAAGCCTAAAACTTGTCTTAAAGATTACCGAGTGGCTGTACAAATTGGAGGCGGAAACGATGAGATAGCAATGAAGCATCTCCCTCTTATGTTGGAAGGGTCGGCCCGAGCATGGTTGACTCAGTTGGCCTCGGACAGTATACACAGTTGGGAAGAGCTATCTCGGGTGTTTGTAAGAACCTTTGAGGGCACGTGCAAGCGTCCAGCAGGGCTTCCCGAGTTGCAGCATTGTGTGCAGAAGCCGAATGAGACTTTGAGGGAATTCATTCACAGGTGGACCACTTTGCATCACACCGTTGAGAATGTATCAGAGCATCAGGCAGTGTGCACCTTCAAGGAAGGCGTCAAGTATCGAGAGTTGGTTCTGAAGTATGGTCGGACTGGGGATATGACTCTAACCTGGATGATGGAGATAGCCACCCGGTATGCTAATGGAGAAGAAGAGGATCGACTCCATAGCGGGAAGAGTAAACCAGTCGGCCAAGAGGCCGGTGGAGGTGGTTCCAGTCGGAAACAAAAGTGTAAAGCTGAGCCAGCGGCACCTGGTGGGATTGCAGTAGTGGCTCAAGGAAAGTTTAAGGGAAAACCTAAGGGGCCCTGGCCCCCCAAGAAGGTAAAGGATCAAGCCGGAAATGATGTGCTGGATTTGTCGTGTTACATCCACACGAAGAAATATGAAGAAGGCAATCTGATTTACCCAAAGCATACCACTCGGCAATGTCGACTCTTGATCCAACAGTTCCGGGAGAAACAGCCCAATGAGAAGGAGAAAGAGTCAGACAGAGATGAGGAAGAGGAAGAAGACGATGGTTACCCCAAGGTCAATTCCACTCTCATGATTTTTGGTGATGTGGAGAGCAAGAGTCGGTTGAAGGTTATCAACAGAGAGGAGAATATGGTTGCTCCAGTGACAACGACCACGTACCTGAAATGGTCCCAGACAGCCATCACATTCGACTAGTCAGACCATCCTGCTCGCGTAGTCACCCCTGGGAGGCAAGCACTGGTGGTCGACACGGTGGTCGGTGGCACTCGACTGACTAAAGTGCTGATGGATGGTGGTAGCGGTCTGAACATCCTGTATGCCGAAACCTTGAAGGGGATGGGCATCCCGATGTCCAAGCTTAGCGAGAGCAATATGAGCTTTCACGGCGTTATTCCCGGAAAGAAAGCCGAATCACTCGGCCAGATCACTCTCGACGTGGTTTTCGGTGATTCCAAGCATTATCGTAAAGAAAAGTTGATATTTGAAGTCGTGGATTTCCAGAGTGCTTATCACGCCATCCTGGGGAGGCCGGCATACCCATGTTTCATGGCTCGACCGTGCTATGTGTACCTCAAGCTGAAGATGCCTGGTCCCAAAGGTGTGGTCACAGTTACTGGCAATCGGCAGAAAGCAGAAGAATGTTTCCAGAAAGGTTCCAAAATCGCCAATGCACAAATGGCGGCGGTTGAATTCCAGGAGTATCAGAAGAGTGCAGATCCGAGTGATTTGCTCCGAGCCAAGAAGCCTGCTACAGACTCTGCATTTCAGTCGACTGGTGAAACGAAACCGATTCATATTCACCCAACCGATCCCAATGTTGCCCCAACTCATATATCAACAACACTCGACAGCAAATAGGAAGAAGCGCTCATCCAGTTCCTCCGTGAGAACTGGGACATCTTCGCATGGAAACCCTTTGACATGCCAGGTGTACCTAGAGAACTGGCTGAGCACCATTTGTGTGTCGATTCCAAGGCAAAACCCGTCAAAGAGCACCTTCGGCGGTCCGCCATTCAGAAGAGAAAGGCAATCGGCGAAGAAGTGGCTCGGCTATTGGTGGCAGAGTTCATCCATGAAATCTACCACTCCGAGTGGCTTGCCAATGTTGTCATGGTCCCCAAGAAGGACGATTCACTTCATATGTGCATTGATTTGAAGCATATCAATCGGGCCTGCCCAAAAGATCACTTCCCTCTCCCCCGTATCGATCAGATTGTTGACTCGACTGCGGGGTGTGAGCCCCTGTCTTTCCTAGATGCATATTCCGGGTATCATCAGATCCGACTATATGGCCCCGATGAAATAAAAATAGCTTTCATCACCCCATTCGGGTGCTTTTTCTATGTCACCATGCCATTCGGTCTTAAAAATGCCGGTGCCACGTTCATGAGAATGATCCAGAAGTGCCTGCTCACCCAAATCAGTCGGAATGTGGAGGCGTACATGGATGACATCATGGTCAAGTCTCGCAAAGGTTCCGACCTATTGACTGACCTCACAGAAACCTTTGCCAACCTCAGAAGGTACGATATCAAGCTTAATCCGTCAAAGTGCACATTCGGAGTTCCAGGAGGAAAGTTGCTCGGTTTTCTCATTTCTGAACGAGGGATCGACGCCAATCCAGAAAAAGTTGATACCATCCTCCGAATGAAATGCCCCGTGTGACTGCATGACGTTCAGAAGCTGACTGGTTGTTTGGCCACCTTGAGTCGATTCATTTCTCGTCTCGGTGAAAAGGCCTTGCCTCTTTACCGACTGATGAAGAAATCTGATAAGTTTGAGTGGTTTGAAGAAGCTGATGCAGCGTTTGCAGAGCTCAAAGCCCTGCTTTCTACCCAGCCGGTGCTCGCTGCGCCAATCAGCAAAGAGCCTTTACTGCTTTACATTGCAACCACTGGACAAGTTGTCAGTACAGTACTCACGGTCAAGTGAGAAGAGGAAGGAAAAGCTTACAAGGTTCAACGCCCAGTTTATTATCTCTCCGAAGTTTTGACACTGTCCAAGCAACGATATCCTCATTATCAAAAGCTTGTCTATGGAATTTACATGACCATGAAGAAGGTTGCACATTACTTCTCTGATCACTCTATTACAGTCGTCAGCGACGCACCATTGTCTGAGATTCTGAATAACAGAGATGCAACTATTCGAGTAGCAAAATGGGCGATTGAACTCCTTCCACTGGACATCAAGTTTGAGGCAAAGAAAGCCATCAAGTCCGAAGTAATCGCGGATTTCCTTGCCGAGTGGATTGAGCTGCAACTACCAACTCAAGTTCACTCGGAACATTGGACTATGTTCTTCGATGGCTCCAAGATGCTAAACGGATCAGGTGCTGGAGTAGTATTGGTGTCCCCCCATGGAGACAAGCTTAACTATGTTCTCCAGATTCATTTTGATTCCTCCAGCAACGAAGCAGAATATGAAGCACTTTTATATGGGTTGCGTATGGCCATTTCACTCGGCGTCCGTCGCCTCATGGTATATGGCGACTCAGATTTGGTGGTTAATCAGGTGATGAAGGAATGGGATGTCAGAAGTCCAGCCATGACTGGTTACTGCAATGATATTAGGAAGCTGGAAAAGAAGTTTGAGGGGTTGAAACTTCACCATGTACCCCGATTGAAAAATCAAGCTGCAGATGAGTTGGCGAAGATAGGTTCAAAGAGAGAGGCCATTCCCCTCAATGTGTTTCTGGAACATATTCATCCACCTTCAGTTCAGGAGGATCCCTTCACAGAAGAGTCGCCACAGCCCAAGAGTGTCATAGATCCGACTGAAGTCGAAATCCCAGCCGTGGTCGACTTAGTCATGGAGGTTCTGGTCATCACTCCTGACTGGATAGTGTCGTACATTGCATACATTCTTAGAAGAGAACTTCCGGAGGATGAAGAAGAGGCTCAACAGATCGTCCGGCGATCTAAGGCCTTTATTGTGATAAAGGAGAAGTTGTTCAGAGAAAGTGCAACTGGAGTTTGCCAGAAGTGCATCACGCCAGAAGAAGGTCGAGTGATCCTCAATGATATTCGCTCGGAAACCTGTGGTCACCACGCGTCCTCTCGGACCATTGTTGCCAAAGCATATGGAGCCGGATTTTACTGGCCGCGGGCCAACGAGATGGCTAAGGAAATAGTGGACAAGTGTGAAGGCTGCCAGTTTTACTCCAACATGTCTCATAAACCTGCGTCAGCTCTGAAAACAATTCCACTCATCTGGCCTTTCGCCGTCTGGGGACTGGACATGGTTGGACCTCTGAGGACGGGCAGGAGTGGATTTACTCATGTGCTGGTCGCAGTCGACAAGTTCACCAAATGGATCGAAGCCAAGCCCATCAAAAGCCTTGAAGCAAGCACAACTATGAGCTTCATCAGAGAACTTATATTCATATATGGCATCCCGCACAGCATCATCACGGATAACGGCTCGAACTTCGATTCTGAAGAATTCAAAGCCATTTGTGCCTCCCAAGGCACGAGAGTCGACTACGCTTCGGTCGCTCATCCTCAGTCGAATGGGCAGGCCGAGCGGGCGAACGGGTTGATTCTCAAAGGAATGAAACCTCGGTTGATGCGTGACCTGAAACAGGCAGCAGGAGCTTGGGTCGATGAGCTCCCATCAGTACTTTGGGGATTGAGGAAAACCCCTAACCGGTCAACTGGGAGGACTCCATTCTTCTTAGTCTACAGAGCTGAAGCCGTGTTCCCCAGTGACTTGCTCCATAATGCACCTCGAGTCGAGCTCTTCTCAGAGGAAGAAGCAGAGCAGGCTCGGCAAGATGCAGTCGATCTCCTCGAAGAGGAAAGAGAGATGGCTTTGATCCGGTCGACCATTTACCAGCAAGACTTGCGTCAATTTCATGCCAGAAATGTGAGGGGTCGGGCATTTCAAGAAGGAGATCTGGTTCTATGAGTGGACCAGCAGAGGCCTCACAAGCTCGCTCCAGCTTGGGAAGGCCCTTTCGTTGTCACCAAGGTGCTCCACAATGGAGCGTACCGTCTCTTCAACGTCGAACATAATAAAGATGAGCCACGAGCCTGGAATGCGGATTTGCTCCGCCCTTTTTACTCTTAAATATCTAGACTGATGAGATGTAATAAGAAATACTTCTTAGTTTGGTTATCAAAAGACATAATTAACTTTCTTCCGAGTGATTGTTGTTTATTTCTTTTGTACTTACCACCTTATCTGTGAATCCATTTCGCCTGAGCCTAAGTGATAAAAATCGAGTGGTGAGTCTGCCTCCCGCTCGGGGGCTTAGCTGCAGCCCAGTGCTCGCCTAAGTGATAAAAATCCTACCGAGTGGTGAGTCTGCCTCCCGCTCGGGGGCTTAGCTGCAGCCCAGTGCTCGCCTAAGTGATAAAAATCCTACCGAGTGATGAGTCTACCTCTCGCTCGGGGGCTTAGCTGCAGCCCAGTGCTCGCCTAAGTGATAAAAATCCTACTGAGTGGTGAGTCCGCTTCCCACTCAGGGGCTTAGCTGCAGCCCAGTGCTTGCCTAAGTGATAAAATCCCACCGAGTGGTGAGTCCGCTTCCCACTCGGGGGCTTAGTTGCAGCCCAGTGCTCGCCTAAGTGATAAAAATCCTACCGAGTGGTGAGTCTGCCTCCCGCTCGGGGGCTTAGCTGCAGCCCAGTGCTCGCCTAAGTGATAAAAATCCTACCGAGTGATGAGTCTACCTCTCGCTCAGGGGCTTAGCTGCAGCCCAGTGCTCGCCTAAGTGATAAAAATCCTACTGAGTGGTGAGTCCGCTTCCCACTCAGGGGCTTAGCTGCAGCCCAGTGCTTGCCTAAGTGATAAAATCCCACCGAGTGGTGAGTCCGCTTCCCACTCGGGGGCTTAGTTGCAGCCCAGTGCTCGCCTAAGTGATAAAAATCCTACCGAGTGATGAGTCTGCTTCCCACTCGGGGGCTTAGCTGCAGCCCAGTGCTCGCCTAAGTGATGAGTCCGCTTCCCAATCGGGGGCTTAGTTGCAGCCTAGTACTCGCCTGAGTTTGAAAAATCCTACCCAGTGGTGAGCAATCCTCCCACTCGGAGGCTTAGCTGCAGCCCAGTGCTCGCCTAAGTTTGAAAAATCCTACCGAGTGGCGAGCGATCCTCCCACTCGGGGGCTTAGCTGCAGCCCAGTGCTCGCCTAAGTTTGAAAAATCCTACCGAGTGGTGAGCAACCCTCCCACTCGGGGGCTTAGCTGCAGTCCTGTACTCGTCTAAGTTTGAAAAATCCTACCAAGTGGTGAGAAACCCTCCCACTCGGAGGCTTAGCTGCAGCCCAGTGCTCGCCTAAGTTTGAAAAATCCTACTGAGTGGCGAGCGATCCTCCCACTCGGGAGCTTAGCTGCAGTTCAGTGCTCGCCTAAGTTTGAAAAATCCTACCGAGTGGTGAGCAACCCTCCCACTGGGGGCTTAGCTGCAGTCCCGTACTCGCCTAAGTTTGAAAAATCCTACCGAGTGGTGAGCAACCCTCCCACTCGGGGGCTTAGCTGCAGCCCAGTGCTCGCCTAAGTTTAAAAAATCCTACCGAGTGGTGAGCAACCCTCCCACTCGGGGGCTTAGCTGCAGCCCAGTGCTCGCCTAAGTTTGAAAAACCTTACCGGGTGGTTGACAAGAACGTCAAGACCATTGTGGAGTGCCTTGCTGATGAGCTGATCAGTGCTACTCAAGGATCACCCAATCGGTTGAGAGGAACGTCAAGACCATTGCTGAGTGCCTTGCTGATGAGCTGATCAATGCTACTCAAAGGTCACCCGATCGGTCGACTGAAACGTCAAGACCATTGCTGAGTACCTTGCTGATGAGCTGATCAATGCTACTCAAGGATCGCCCGATCGGTCGACTGGAACGTCAATACCATTGCTGAGTGCCTTGCTGATGAGCTGATCAATGCTACTCAAGGATCGCCCGATCGGCTGACAAGAACATCAAGACCGTTGCTGAGTGCCTTGCTGATGAGCTGATCAATGTTGCTCAAGGGTCGCCCGATCGTTCGACTAGCCATTCTCCTCCAGAAGCTGCATGAAGTAAACAGATGATAGTCCGAGAGGAAAATGAATTTCGTTCGAAGACAGACGCAATATATGAGATGATAAACCCAAAGGTTCTTAACAGCAGAATAAAGTGCTCGGGCATCAGGCCCGAAGGAGTTTTAACGGTTACAAAATCACTCGGCATTCCGAGGCGAATAAAAGTGAGGCATAATGTTTTCAGACACAGCGGGCTGAAGATTTCTTCCACTCTTACACTCGGCCTGGAATCTGATTTAGTCGAGTCATCAAGGACTCGAGGTCTTGAGACATTTCCGCCCGAGGCCAGAGTTCAGCATCCACTTGGGCCATAGCCGCCTTCAGCCGAGCAAGATAAGCAACCGCACCATCTAAGCGCGACTCCAATCGAAGCAGATTCATTGCGGTGTCATCTTTCACAGGACAGTTGATGGGGTCGAGACCCGTCTCCACCCGCCCAGTTTCAGTCTCAAAGTCCTGACACAGCTCTGTCCCATTGCAAAAAGTGATGAGTCGACGGCATGACAAAAAAGTTCAATCGGCAACAAATTAATCGCAGTCGACTGATCATACCTTCAAGCTTCAGAACAAGTTTGACAGCGAGTTGCTCCAGATAGGACTCCAGCTTGTCTGTCTTGGTCTTGAGGCCGCCAACTTCAGTGGTCAGATTCTCCTTGTCCTTCTTCAGCTGCTTGACTTCTCGATTAGCGTCCGAGATGGCAGTCTTCAGCTTCGCGTTCTCCTCCTCCAATTTGCTGACCGAAGCCAGCTTCTGGTCTGCAAGCTTCATCTTCTCGCGTGCTTCATTCTGAGCGGCTGCCAGATCCAGATCCTTCTGCTCCAAAGCCTTCTTCATCCTCTCTAAAGAAACAACATTCTTCAGACGAGACTGAAGTTGACGATTTTCACTACGCACATCTGCTTGTGTGAAATCACTCGGTTCAAAGAGACTGAAAGAAAAACCAATGCGAAGTGTGAAGCTACAAAACAGACAAAATGGTCGAGTGATCACCTCCCATGATAGTCGTTTCTTGTTGGGCAGTCTTCAGATTCTTCTTCGCAATTTTGAGGTCAAGTTCAACGCTGATATGCTTCTTCTTTAACTCGGTGAGCCGAGCTCCAAGATCACAAGACCTCTGCAGCCAGAAAGACAGACATGTCAGTCGACAGATACAAGCAACAGTGAAGGAAAAGAATTACTCTAAGACTACTGCTGAATCAAATATTCAACAGTAGTCTCGGGGACTACACCCAGTGGGTGCACTTAGCGTGGCCCCACTGGATCAGATCAATACTCAGCATGAGTTCAAAAAAAGAGAGAGAGAGATACATCATTAGACCTTAGTCGATTGCCAGCAGCCGACCATGGTCTCGGGGACTACACCCAGTGGGTGCACTCGACGTGCCCCCACTGATTCGAAAAGTGCAGAATTGAAGATTTCCTGAGTTATAAATGGAGGAACACCTAGTGGGTGATCAGATATAAAGCAACAATCAAAAGTTCTGTCAGAATTTTGCTGACCTGAACATTGGTCTGAAGGGCAGTGCTGGCGTTGTAAGATATCTGACTGGCTTCATGCATCACTTTCACCTGCTCCATGACAAGATTTGCCTGGCGAAGAGCTTCCCTAGCGGCACCCGACGAGTCGTCTGGAGTTTGATATGTAGCAAAGAGGGATGGCTCCAGAGGGGTCGAAGTAGTTGACGGGTCGGATGAGTGGATTTGCACCGGTGCAGCAGGTGTCTGCGTAGTCGACCCCGACGAACGATTAGTTGTCAACGGGTTAGCCAATGTGACGTTGGTCCGAACTATCGCCTCAGGCGCCGTGTCGACTGAGGGACTTGAGCTTCAAGCTTCCTCCTGCTTGAGCCTCCACTCTTCTTCCTCCTCTCATGTAGAGGCACTTCTTCTTCGTCGTCATTAGGAAGCACAACTATATCTTGCGGAGCTACATAGGAAGAGAAGTATCAAATTTTTAGTCAATCGACCACCCACTCGACTAAACAGAACTTGGTTGAACGGACTTACCAACTCGTGAGGTGGCCTCTTCGTCTCCTGGTGCCTTGTCAATGTCCATGTCAGTGGCAGCAGAGGTGGGGCTGGAAGGACACAAGAATTGGTCGGTCAGATCAAGAAAATCTTCAGTCGACCTACGGAAACACAAACAATATACCTACCCTGATGCAACGGGGACGTCCATCTTGATTCACGGCAATGTCTTCCGGGCCTTGGGAGGAGAAATTTAGGCTGCTTGGCCACCTTCTCCGCCGGCTCCAGAGTCGACGTCCGAGTGCGCTTCTGAGTATTGGCACTCAGACCCACGCTTTTCTTGCACCCGCCAGCCGGATCTTGCTGCTGTTTGGATCGACTCTCGGAGCACGGCGGCGGGTCGACTTCCTCCTCCTCGTCCGACTCCTCCCTCTCCTCCTCCTCATCTTCTCCCTGAGAATCCCACTCACCACTCTCTTCTGCGCTGTCCTCCCCCTCCTGGGCCTGTTCCAAAGCTTGTTCACCATTGGGCATCGAATGCATCTCAATGAATACCTGCAGAACAAATTGGTCGAATGAGAGTCGGTCAACATCAAGTGCAGTCGGAGCATGAATGGGAAGCAGTCGGAACAAAAAGCATACCTTGTCGGGTGGGTTTACGCTACTGAAGGGAACAACTCGCCTAGATCCTCTGGGATTGTCCTGGTTGCCTGTGATGCCCCTCAGCCACAAAGCTACTCTTTCAGACGACACTTCTTCTGGGTGGACCCGAGCAGTGACATCCGGTCGAGAATACAACCACATTGAATGATCGCGAGCTTGGAGAGGTTGGATGCGTCGACTGAGGAACAATTCCAGCAAGTCCATGCCGGTAACACCATCGTTGATGAGCTGGACCACCCTGTCCACCAACATCCTCGTCTCCATAGTCTCATCAGCAGTTACCTTCAGTGGGGAAGGAGTTTGAACACGGTCAAATGAGAAGGGGGGAAGACCAGTCGACTGACCTGGAGCTGCGACGTCCTGGCAGTAGAACTAGGTCGACTGCCAGACTCTAACAGATTCAGGGAGAGTCATGATGGGAAAGGAACTCCTGTGCCTCTTTTGGATACCTAAACCCCCACACATTTGGATGACGTGGGTTTTTGAGTCACTCGACTTCGCCTTTTTTACCGACTGGGAACGAATGGTGAAGATGTGTATGAAAAGACCGCAGTGTGGTCGACACCCTAAGAAGTTCTCACACATCGACACAAATGCAGCTAAATAGGTGACGGTGTTGGGAGAGAAGTGGTGCAGCTGAGCGCCAAAGAAGTTCAAGAATCCCCAGAAGAAAGGATGCGGAGGGACCGAGAAACCCCGGCCGACGTGGGTGGCGAGCAGAACGCACTCACCCGGTTGAGGTTGCGGCTCCATCTCCCCCTTCGGCAACCTCGCCGCTCCCTTGGCGATTAATCCGGACTCCTCCAGTTCAGCCAGATCCTCCTGCCGGATCGAAGACCGGATCGAATCGCCCTGGATCTAGCCCGGCGACAGCCCCGCACGCGACGACGACCCGCGGGCCTGCTTCTTGCCTTTCGCCGCCCCTGTCGCCTTCTTTGCGCGCTCTAGCGCTACCGTCTTGTCCTTCACCATGGCTGAAGAGCAGCGGCGTCAAGAGCAGAGGAGCTAGGCGCGGTGGAGAAGCAGAGGAGAAAGAAGAAGGAACAGGCGAGCACAGTACCGGCACCTCGGACCCATCGCCTTATAAAGGGTCGTCTCTGAGTGACTGACGCGTGGGACCAGGCAATCCCATCAAATCTCGGAACAGTTGCGCACAGCGTACGTGGCGAAAAAGGCGGCGCGGTAATCGAGGTATTGCTACTTATCCGGCCCGCTCGTTTCGGCGCTCTCCGCCCCGCGCGCTTCCCTGAAATTTCGTATCTCGCGAAATCCGGGATACACTGCGGGCAATCGCGCCCGAGATCCCGCGCCCCAACATGGCACTCGACACATGAGGTCGCCAGTCCAATCGACAGTTCACTGAATGGATCAATGTGCCTGAATCGACAACGGCATTCAGTCTCGCAGAAGATACTCGTGAAGACACAAAGCTCAGAGCTGATTCAACTTCAACCTACTTTTCACTCATACCCTAATCCATTCGAGGGCTACTGATGAGGATACAGACCTGGGGTAGGGTCATAGGACTGACATACGTCCTACCCAAGGTCACTACCGAAGAAGGAAAGAAGGTCAAGAGACTCCGTGAGACCCCCGGTCAAAGGTGTCGAGTGCAATCCACTCGACGCCATGTCACTCGGGAGTCTCCCTACCTACCGTCACTCGACTAACAAGAGAATCACTCGACCTCCCGAAGACCAGGAGTCACTCAGCGTACAACGGTCGTGCATTCACTCTGTAGTTTTTAAGGCCATTAATAGCACTTAAGGCTGGCGTTACCAGTAACGCCAGCACTTTATGTATATTTAGTCCCTTGTAATGGAGGGCGGGAGAGGTCCTGGCGAACTCTATATAAGCCACCCTCCTCCTCTGGCACAAGGGTTCGCACCCCCTGTAATACCACACGCATAATCCAATCGACCGCCTCCCAGCACCGAGACGTAGGGCTGTTACTTCCTCCGAGAAGGGCCTGAACTCGTAAAACTCGTGTGTACATCTTCACCATAGCTGAGATCTTGCCTCTCCATACCTACCCCCCTTTCTACTGTCAGACTTAGAACCATGACAGGGCGCGCCCCCTCCCCTTGTCCAATTCGGACTCCCCAAGGGAGGGGGGCACGGCCACCCCTTGTGGGCTGCCTCATCTCCCCTATGGCCCATGTAGGCCCAACAATTCCCCGGGGGGTTCCGCTAACCTCCCGGTACTCCAAAAATTACCCGAACCTTTCTGAAACCATTCCGGTGTCCGAATACCATCATCCAATATATCAATATTTACCTCTTGAACATTTGGAGACTCCTAGTCATGTTTGTGATCTCATCCAGGACTCCGAACAACCATCGGTTACCAAAACACATAACTCATATAATACATATCGTCATCAAACGTTAAGCTTGCGGACCCTACGGGTTCGAGAACTATATAGACATGACCGAGACACCTCTCCGGTAAATAACCAATAGCAGAACCTGGATGCTCATATTGGTTCCCACATATTCTAGGAAGGTCTTTATCGGTCGAACCGCAATGTCAACATATGTTATTCCCTTTGTCATTGGTATGTTACTTGCCCGAGATTCGATCGTCAGTATCTTCATACCTAGTTCAATCTCGTTACCAGCAAGTCTCTTTACTCGTTCCGTAATGCATCATCCCATAACTAACTCATTAGTCACATTGCTTGCAAGGCTTTATATGATGTGCATTAGCGAGAGGGCCCAGAGATATAGCTTCGATACTGGGAGTGAGAAATCCTAATATCGATCTATGCCAACCCAACAAACACCTTCGGAGATACCTGTAGACCATCTTTATAATCACCCAGTTATGTTGTGACGTTTGATAGCACATAGGGCATTCCTGCAGTTTCCGGGAGTTGCATAATCTCCTAGTTAGAGGAATATATATTTGACATGAAGAAAGCAGTAGCAATAAAACTGAACAATCATAATGCTAAGCTAACGGATGGGTCTTGTCCATCACATCATTCCACTAATGATGTGATCCCGTTTATCAAATGACAACTCATGTCCATGGCTAGGAAACTTAACCATCTTTGATCAACAAGCTAGTCTAGTAGAGGCATACTAGGGACATGCAGTTTTGTCTACGTATTCACACATGTATCAAGTTTCCAGTTAATACAATTCCAGCATGAATAATAAACATTTATCATGAATAAGGAAATATAAAATAACAACTTTATTATTGCCTCTAGGGCATATTTCCTTCAGTCTCCACTTGCACTAGAGTCAATAATCTAGATTACATTGTAATGAATCTAACACCCATGGAGTCTTGGTGCTGATCATCTTTTGCTCATGGAAGAGGCTTAGTCAACGGGTCTGCAACATTTAGATTCGTATGTATTTTGCAAATCTCTATGTCTCCCTCCTTGACCAAATCTCAGATGGAGTTGAAGCGTCTCTTGATGTGTTTGGTCTTTTTGTGAAATCTGGATTCCTTCGCCAAGGCAATTGCTCCAGTATTATCACAAAAGATTTTCATTGGACCGGATGCACTGGGTATTACACCTAGATCTGATATGAACTCCTTCATCCAGACTCCTTCAGTAGCTGCTTCTGAAGCAGCTATGTACTCTGCTTCACATGTAGATCCTGCCACGACGCTCTTCTTGGAACTGCACCAACTGACAGCTCCACCATTCAATAAAAACACGTATCTAGATTGTGACTTAGAGTCAACCAGATCAGTATCAAAGCTAGTGTCGATGTAACCACTTACGGCAAGCTCTTTGTTACCTCCATAAATGAGAAACATATCCCTAGTCCTTTTCAGGTGCTTTAGGATGTTCTTGACCGTTGTCCAGTGATCCACTCCTGGATTACTTTGTTACCTCTCTGCTAAACTTATAGCAAGGCACACATTAGGTCTAGTACACAGCATAGCATACATGATAGAATCTATAGCTGAAGCATAGGGAATGAAATTCATTTTCTCTCTATCTTCTGCAGTGGTCGGGCATTGAGTCTGACTCAACTTCACACCTTGTAACACAGGCAAGACCCTTTCTTTGACTGATCCATTTTGAACTTCTTCAAAACTTTATCATGGTATGTGCTTTGTGAAAGTCCTATCAAGCGTCTTGATCTATCTTTATAGATCTTGATGCCCAATATATAAGCAGCTTCACCGAGGTCTTTCATTGAAAAACTCTTATTCAAGTATCCTTCTATGCTATTCAAAAATTCAACATCATTTCCAATCAACAATATGTCATCCACATATAATATTAGAAATGTTGTAGAGCTCCCACTCACTTTCTTGTAAATACATGCTTCTCCAAAAGTCTGTATAAACCCATATGCTTTGATCATCTCATCAAAGCGTATATTCCAACTCCGAGATGCTTGCACCAGTCCATAAATGGATCGCTGGAGCTTGCACACTTTGTTAGCACCTTTAGGATCGACAAGACCTTGTGGTTGCATCATATACAACTCTTCTTTGAGAAATCCATTAAGGAATGCAGTTTTGACGTCCATTTGCTAGATTTCCTAACCATAAAATGCGGCAATTGCTAACATGATTCGGACAGACTTAAGCATCGCTACGAGTGAGAAAGTCTACCATAGTCAACTCCTTGAACTTGTCGAATACCCTTGCAATAAGTCGAGCTTTATAGACAGTAACATTACCATCAGCATCAATCTTCTTCTTGAAGATCCATTTATTCTCTATGGGCCGCTGATCATCGGGCAGATCCGCCAAAGTCCACACTTTGTTCTCATACATGGATCCTATCTCAGATTTCAAGGCCTCAAGCCATTTATCGGAATCTGGGCTCATCATAGCTTCTTTAGAGTTCATAGGTTCGTCATGGTCAAGTAACATGACCTCCAGAACAGGATTATCGTACCACTCTTATGTGGATCGTGCTCTGCAAAACCTACGAGGTTCTGTAGCAACTTGATCTATAGTTTCATGATCTTTATCATTAGCTTCTTCTCCAGTTGGCGTAGGCATCACGGGAACTGATTTCTCGGATGAGCTACTTTCCAAATTGATAGCAGGTACAATTACCTCATCAAGTTCTACTTTCCTCCCACTCACTTCTTTCGAGAGAAACTCCTTCTCTATAAAGGTTCCGTTCTTAGCAACAAAAATCTTGCCTTCGGACTTCTGGTAGAAGGTGTACCGAATTGTTTCCTTAGGCTATCCTCTAAAGACATATTTCTCCGATTTGGGTTCGAGCTTATCGGGCAGAAGCCTTTTGACATAAGCATCGCATCCCCAAACTTTAAGAAACGATAGCTTAGTCTTGCTAACAAACCACAGTTCCTACGGCGTCGTCTCAACGGACTTTGATGGTGCCCTGTTTAAAGTGAATGCAGCTGTCTCTAATGCATAACCCCAAAATGATAGTGGTAAATCATTAAGAGACATCATAGATCGCACCATATTTAATAAAGTGCGGTTACGACGTTTGGACACACCATTACGATGTGGTGTTCCAGGTGGCGTGAGCTGTGAAACTATTACACATTGTTTTAAATGAAGGCCAAACTCGTAACTCAAATATTCTCCTCGACGATCAGATCGTAGAAATTTTATTTTCTTGTTACAATGATTCTCCACTTCACTCTGAAATTCTTTGAACTTTTGAAATGTTTCAGACTTGTGTTTCATTAAGTAGATATACCCATATCTGCTCAAATCATCTGTGAAGGTCAGAAAATAACGAGCATCAACACTCATTGGATTGCATGCATCGGTATGTATTATTTCCAATAAGTCACTAGCTCGTTCCATTGTTCCGGTGCACGGAGTTTTAGTCTCTTGCCCATAAAGCACGTTTCGCAAGTATCAAATGATTCAATATCAAGTGATTCCAAAAGTCCATCTTTATGGAGTTTCTTCATGCGCTTTACACCAATATGACCCAGATGGCAGGGCCACAAATAAGTTGCACTATCATTATCATCTTTGCATCTTTTGGCATCAATATTATGAATATGTGTATCATCACGATCAAGACTCAACAGAAATAGACCACTCTTAAAGGGTGCATGACTATAAAAGATATTACTCATATAAATAGAACAACCATTATTCTCTGATTTAAATGAATAACCGTCTCGCACTAAACAAGATCTAGATATAATGTTCATGCGCAATGCTGGCACCAAATCACAATTGTTCAGGTCTAAACTAATCCCGAAGGAAGATGTAGAGGTAGCGTGCCGACGGCGATCACATCAACCTTGGAACCATTTCCGGCGCGCATCATCACCTAGTCCTTAGCCAATCTTTGTCTAATCCGTAGTCCCTACTTCGAGTTACAAATATGAGAAACCGAACCGGTATCAAATACCCAGGCACTACTACGAGAATTAGTAAGGTACACATCAATAACATGTATACCAAATATACCTTTGTTCATCTTGCCATCCTTCTTATCCACCAAATACTTGGGGCAGTTCCGCTTCCAGTGACCAGTCCCTTTGAAGTAGAAGCACTTAGTTTCAGGCTTGAGTCCAAATTTGGGTTTCTTCCCGGGAGTGACAACTTGCTTGTCAGTCTTTTTGAAGTTCCCCTTCTTTTTACCCTTGCCCTTCTTCTTGAAACTAGTGGTCTTGTTAACCATCAACAATTGATGCTCCTTTTTTATTTCTACCTCTGCGGCATTTAGCATCGCAAAGAGCTCCGGAATAATCTTTTCCATCCCTTGCATATTGTAGTTCATCACAAAGCCGTTGTAGCTTGGTGGAGGTGATTGAAGAACTCTGTCAATGACACAATCATCTGGAAGATTAACTCCCAGCTGAGTCAAGTGATTATGGTACCAGACATTCTGAGTATGTGTTCACTGACAGAACTTTTATCCTCCATCTTGCAGCAATAGAACTTGTTGGAGACTTCATATCTCTCAACTCAGGCATTTGCTTGAAATATTAACTTCAACTCCTGGAACATCTCATATGGTCCATGACATTCAAAACGTCTTTGAAGTCCCGATTCTAATCCGTAAACCATGGCACACTGAACTAACGAGTAGTCATCAGATCAAGCTTGCTAGGCGTTCACAACGTCAGCTTCTGCTCCTGCAGCAGGCCTTGCACCTAGCGGTGCATCAAGGACTTAATTCTTCTGTGCAGCAAGAGGATAAACCTCAAGTTACGGACCCAGTCCGTGTAGTTGCTGCCATCATCTTTCAACTTAGCTTTCTCTAGGAACGCATTAAAATTCAAAGGAACTGTAGCACGGGCCATTGATCTACAACATCAATATGTAAAAACTATCAGGACTAAGTTCGTGATAAATTAAAGTTCAATTAATCATATTACTTAAGAACTCCCACTTAGATAGACATCCCTATAGTCATCTAAATGATACATGATCGAAATCAACTAAACCATGTTTGAACATCATGTGAGATGGAGTAGTCTTCAATGATGAACATCACTATGTTGATCATATCTACTATATGATTCACGTTCAACCTTTCGATCTCCAGTGTTCCGAGGCCATATCTATATATGCTAGGCT
This sequence comes from Triticum aestivum, assembly GCF_018294505.1. Taxonomy (NCBI): domain Eukaryota; kingdom Viridiplantae; phylum Streptophyta; class Magnoliopsida; order Poales; family Poaceae; genus Triticum; species Triticum aestivum. The sequence continues at coordinate 179,799,747 of NC_057801.1, forward strand.
CATCAAGTTAACCCGAGTATTCCGCATGCGCAAATCTGGCTTGCACCCGTTGTATTTGAACATAAAGCCTATCACACCCGATCATCACGTGGTATCTCAGCACGAAGAACATTCACAACGGTGCATACTCGGGGAGAACACTTATACCTTAAAATATTAGTGAGGGATCATCTGATAATGCTACCGCCGTACTAAGCAAAATAAGATGCATAAAAGATAAACATTACATGCAATCAAAATATGTGACATGATATGGCCATCATCATCTTGTGTTGATGATCTCCATCACTGAATCAACGTCATGATCTCCACCATCACCGGCTTGACACCTTTGATCTCCATCGTAGCATCATGGTCGTCTCGCCAACCATTGCTTCTACTACAATCGCTACCACTTAGGGATAAAGTAAAGCAATTACATAGCGTTTGTATTTCGTACAATAAAGCGACAACCATATGGCTCCTGCCAGTTGCCGATAACTTTTACAAAACATGATCATCTCATACAACAATCTTTATATCACATCATGTCTTGACAATATCACATCACAACATGCCCTGCAAAAACAAGTTAGACGTCCTCTATTTTGTTGCAAGTTTTACGTGGCTGCTACGGGCTGCTAGCAAGAACCGTACATACCTATGGCACAAAAACCACAATGATGATTTATCAAGTTTGTTGTTTTAACCTTCACAAGGACCGGTTGCAGTCAAATTCGATTCAAGTAAAGTCGGAGAAACACACACCCGCCAGCCACCTTTATGCAAAACTAGTTGCATGTCTGTCGGTGGAACCAGTCTCATGAACGTGGTCATGTAAGGTTGGTTCGGGCTACTTCATCCAACAATACCGCCGAATCAAAATAAAACATTGGTAGTAAGCAGTATGACAATCACCACCCACAACTCTTTGTGTTCTACTCATGCATATCATCTACGCATAGACCTGGCGCTGATACTACTGTTGGGAAACGTAGTATGCAATTTCAAAAAAATTCCTACGCACACGCAAGATCTATCTAGGATATGCATAGCAACGGGAGGGGAGAGTGTGTCCATGTACCCTCGTAGACCGAAAGCGGAAGCGTTTACTTAAGGTGGTTGATGTAGTCGAACGTCTTCTCGAGTCAACTGATCAAGTACCGAATGTACGGCACCTCCGAGTTATGCACACGTTCAGCTCGATGACGTCCCTCGAACTCTTGATCCAGTAGAGGCATGGAGGAGTCGTTGAGTTCAGTCAGCACGATGGTGTGATGATGGTGTTGGTGAAGTGATCCGCACAGGGCTTCGCCTAAGCACTACGACAATATGACCGGAGCAGTGAATGGTGGAGGGGGGCACCACACACGGCTAAACAATTGATGTGCTTTGGGGTGCCCCCTTCCCCCATATATAAAGGAGGGGAGGAGGCTGGCCACATGGAGCACGCCAAGTAGGGGGGAGTCCTACTAGGACTCCCAGTCCTAGTAGGATTTGCCCCCCCCCCCTCTTTTCCTTCTCATGGAGGGGGAAAAGGGGAAGGGAGAGGGAAGAGGAGAAGGAAAGGGGCGCGCCCCCTCCCCTAGTCCAATTTGGACTCCCCATGGGAGGGGGTCGTGGCCACTCCTTGTTGTCTGCCTCCCCTCTCCCATATGGCCCATGTAGGCCCAACAATTCCCCGGGAGGTTCCGGTAACCTCCCGGTACTCCGAAAAATACCCGAACCTTTCCAAAACCATTCCGGTGTCCGAATATCATTGTCCAATATATCAATCTTTACCTCTCGACCATTTAGAGACTCCTCGTCATGTCCGTGATATCATCCGGAACTCTGAACAACCTTTGGTCACCAAAACACATAACTCATATAATACATATCATCATCAAACGTTAAGCGTGCGGACCCTATGGGTTCGAGAGCTATGTAGACATGACCGAGACACCTCTCCGGTCAATAACCAATAGCGGAACCTGGATGCTCATATTGGTTCCCACATATTCTACGAATATATTTATTGGTCGAATTGCAATGTCAACATATGTTATTCCCTTTGTCATCGGTATGTTACTTGCCCGAAATTCGATCGTCGGTATCTTTGTACCTAGTTCAACCTCGTTACCGGCAAGTCTCTTTACTCATTTCGTATTGCATCATCCTGTAACTAACTCATTAGTCACATTGCTTGCAAGGCTTCATATGATGTGCATTACCGAGAGGGCCCAGAGATACCTCTCCGATACTCGAAGTGACAAATCCTAATATTGATCTATGCCAACCCAACAAACACCTTCGGAGATACCTATAGAGCATCTTTATGATCACCCAGTTACATTGTGACGTTTGATAGCACACAAGGCATTCCTCTGGTGTATGGGAGTTGCATAATCTCATAGTTGGAGGAATATATATTTGACACGAAGAAAGCAGTAGCAATAAAACTGAATGATCATAATGCTAAGCTAACGGATGGGTCTTGCCCATCACACCATTCCACTAATGATTTGATCCCGTTTATCAAATGACAAGTCATGTCCATGGCTTGGAAACTTAACCATCTTTGTTCAATGAGCTAGTCTAGTAGAGGAATACTAGGGACACGTAGTTTTGTCTATGTATTCCCACATGTATCAAGTTTCCGGTTAATACAGTTCTAGCATGAATAATAAACATTTATGATGAATAAGGAAATATAAAATAACAACTTTATTATTGCCTCTAGGGCATATTTCCTACAAAATATACCTTTGTTCACTTTGCCATCCTTCTTATCCGCCAAATATTTGGGGTAGTTTCGCTTGCACTGACCATTTCCTTTGTAGTAGAAGCACTCAGTTTCAGCCTTATTAGGTCCAGCTTTGGGCTTCTTCACGGGAGTTACAACTTGCTTGCCATTCTTCTTGAAGTTCCCTTTATTTCCCTTGCCCTTTTTCTTGAAACTAATGGTCTAGTTAACCATCAACACTTTATGCTCTTTCTTGATTTCTACATTCACCGATTTCAGCATCGCGAAAAGCTCGGGAATCATTTTCGTCATCCCTTGCATATTATAGTTCATCACAAAATTCTAGTAGCTTGATGATAGTGACTAGAGAACTCTGTCAATCACTATCTTATCTGGAAGATTAACTCCCACTTGAATCAAGCGATTGTAGTGCCCAGACATTCTGAGCACATGCTCACTAGCTGAGCTATTCTCCTCCATCTTGTAGGCAAAGTACTTGCCAGAGGCCTCATACCTCTCGACACGGGCATGAGTCTGAAATACCAATTTCAGCTCTTGGAACATCTCATATGCTTTGTGGCATTCAAAACGTCTTTCAAGCCCCGATTCTAAGCCGTAAAGCATGGCGCACTAAACTATCAAGTAGTCAACATATCGAGCTTGCCGAATGTTCATAACGTCTGCATCTGCACCTCAATAGGTCTGTCACCTAGCGGTGCATCAAGGACATAATTCTTCCATGCAGCAATGAGGATAATCCTCAGATCACGGACCCAGTTCGCATCATTGCTACTATCATCTTTCAACTTAGTTTTCTCTAGGATCATATCAAAAAAAATAGGGGAGCTACAACGCGAGCTATTGATCTACAACATAATTTGCAAATACTATCAGGACTAAGTTCATGATAAATTAAGTTCAATTAATCATATTACTTAAGAACTCCCACTTAGAATGGCATCCCCTCAAGTCATCTAAATGACACGTGCTCCAAATCAACTAAACCATGTCTGGTCATCACGTGAGATGGAGTAGTCATCAATGGTGAACAGCTCTATGTTGATCATATCTACTATATAATTCGCGTTCGACTTTTTGATTTCCAGTGTTCCGAGGCCATGTCTGTACATGTTAGGCTCGTCAAGTTTAATCCGAGTATTCTGCATGTGCAAAACTGTCTTGCACCCGTTGTATGTGAACGTAGAGCCTATCACACCGTATCATCATGTGGTGTCTTAGCACGAAGAACTGTCGCAACGGTGCATACTCAGGGAGAACACTTATACCTTGATATTTTAGTTAAGGGATCATCTTATAATGTTACCGCCGTACTAAGAAAAATAAGATGCATAAAAGATAAACATCACACGCAATCAAAATATGTGACATGATATGGTCATCTCATCTTGTGCTTTTGATCTCCATCTCCAAAGCATCGTCATGATCTCCATCATCATCGGCTCGACACCATGATCTCCATCATAGCATCGTGGTCATCTCGCCGACTATTGCTTCTACAACTATTGCTACCACCTAGTGATAAAGTAAAGCAATTACATGGCATTTGCATTTCATACAATAAAGTGACAACCATAAGGCTCCTGCCAGTTGCCGATAACTTTTACAAAACAAGATCATCTCATACAATAATGTATATCACATCATGTCTTGACCACATCACATCACAAGCATGCCCTGCAAAAACAAGTTAGATGTCCTCTACTTTGTTGTTGCAAGTTTTCCGTGGCTGCTACGGGCTTCTAGCAAGAACCGTTCTTACCTACAGCACAAAACCACAACAGTGATTTATCAAGTTTGTTGTTTTAACCTTCAACAAGGACTGGCCACAGTCAAATTCGGTTCAACTAAAGTTGGATAAACAGACACCCGCTAGTCACCTTTATGCAAAACTAGTTGCATGTCTGTCGGTGGAACCGGTCTCATGAACGTGGTCATGTAAGGTTGGTCCAGGCCGCTTCATCCAACAATATCACCGAATCAAAATAAGACGTTAGTGGTAAGCAATATGACTATCACCGCCCACAATTCTTTGTGTTCTACTCGTGCACATCATCTAGGCATAGACCTGGCTCTGATGCCATTGTTGAGGAACGTAGCATGCAATTTCAAAAAAAAAATCCTACGCTCACGCAAGATCTATCTAGGAGATGCATAGCAACGAGAGGGAGAGAGTGTGTCTACATACCCTCGTAGACCAAAAGCAGAAGCGTTTATCACGCGGTTGATGTAGTCGTACTCTTCGCGATGCGATTACAATCCAACTGATCTAGTGCCGAACGGGTGGCACCTCCGAGTTTAGCACACGTGCGGCTCGATGACGTCTCCTCCTTCTTGATCCAGCAAGCGGGAGAGGATAAGTAGATGGGATCACAACCAACATGATGGCATGGTGGTGATGGTGGTGGTGGAGCACCGACAGCGCTTCGCTAAGCATCGTCGGGACGAGGCGGAGGAACTACGGAGTAACGGGAGAGAGAGCGGCGCCAAGGGCTTGGTGTATCCTCTTGGGGTGCCCCTCCTCTCTATATATAGGTGGAGGGGCATGGAAAACAGCCCCTCCAAGCCCTAGGGTGCAGCTAAGGGGGAGAGGACTTGGACTCCAAGTCCAATCCTATTCCTATTAGGACTCCATCTTTTTTTCGCCTTCCCTAGCCACATGGGCTTTTGAGGACTTGGTGCGCCTAGCCCAATAAGGCCAGCGCACCTCCCCATAGTCCATGCTAGCCCTTGGGTCGTGGTGAACCCACTTGCGGACTTCCGGACCCCTCCGGAATCCTGCAAACCTTCTGGAAGTTTCCCTGTACAATTCCAAAAAAAACTACACCTTTTTTTGGAACCCAAAATATGACTTCCCATATATAAATCTTTACCTCTCGACCAATCCGAGACACCTCATGATGTCCGGGATCTCATCCGGGACTCCGAACAACATTTGATACCACTCATCTAATATCCCAATACTACTCTAGCGTCAACGAACGTTAAGCGTGCGACCCTACGGGTTCTAGAACTATCTAGACATGACCGAGACACTTCTCCGGTCAATAACCAATAGCGGAACCTGGATGCTCATATTGGCTCCCACATATTCTACGAAGATCTTTATCGATCGAACCGTTATGACAACATACGTTATTCCGTTTGTCCATTGGTGTGTTACTTGTCCGGGATTCGATCGTCGGTATCTTCATCCCTAGTTCAATCTCCTCACTGGCAAGTCTCTTTACATGTTCTGTAATGCATCATCCTGCAACTAACTCATTAGTCACTTTGCTTTCAAGGCTTCTTATGATGTGCATTACTGAGAGGGCCCCAAAGATACCTCTACGATACTCGGAGTGACAAATCCTAATCTCGATCTATGCCAACCCAACAAACACCTTCGGAGATACCTGTAGAGCATCTTTATAATCACCCAGTTACATTGTGAAGTTTGATAGCACATAAGGCATTCCTATGGTATCCGGGAGTTGCATAATCTCATAGTAGAAGGAATATGTATTTGACATGAAGAAAGCAATAGCAATAAAACTTAACGATCAATATGCTATGCTAACGGATGGGTCATGTCCATCACATCATTCTCCTAATGATGTGATCTTGTTCATCAAATGAAAACACATGTCTATGGTTAGGAAACTTAACCATCTTTGATTAACGAGCTAGTCTAGTAGAGGCTTACTAGGGACACGGTGTTTTGTCTATGTATCCACACATGTATTAAGTTTCCGGTTAATACAATTCTAGCATGAATAATAAACATTTATCACGAAATTAGGAAATATAAAATAACAACTTTATTATTGCCTCTAGGGCATATTTCCTTCAATTTCCAGTAAGTCATAGGCTCGTTCCATTGTTCCGCAAAACGGAGTTTTAGTCATCTTGCCCATGAGGCATGTTTGCAATTATCAAATGATTCGTAATAAAATGATTCCAAAAGTCCATTTGCATGGAGTTTCTTCATGCGCTTTACACCAATATGACCTAAACGGCAGTGCCACAAATATGTTGCACTATCATTATCAACTTTGCATCTTTTGGCATAATATTATGAATATGTGTATCACCACGATCGAGATTCAACAGAAATAGACCACTCTTCAAGGGTGCATGACCATAAAAGATAATAGTCATATAAATAGAACAACCATTATTCTCTGATTTTAATGAATAACCGTCTCGCACTAAACAAGATCCAGATATAATGTTCATGCTCAACGCTGGCACCAAATAAACAATTATTTAGGTCTAAAACTAATCCCGAAAGTAGATGTAGAGGTAGCGTGCCGACGGTGATCACATCGACCTTGGAACCATTCCCGATGCACATCGTCACCTTGTCCTTAGCCAATCTTCATTTAATCCGTAGTCCCTATTTCGAATTACAAATATGAGCAACTAAATCGGTATCAAATACCCAGGCACTACTATGAGAATTACTAAGGTACACATTAATAACATGTATATCAAATATATCTTTGTTCACTTTGCCATCCTTCTTATCCGCCAAATACTTGGGGCAGTTCCGGTTCCAGCGACCAGTCCCTTTGCAGTAGAAGCGCTCAGTTTCAAGCTTGGGTCCAGCTTTGGGTTTCTTCCCAGGAGTGGCAACTTTCTTGCCATTCTTCTTGAAGTTCGCCTTCTTTCCCTTGCCCTTTTTCTTGAAACTAGTGGTCTTGTTAACCATAAACACTTGATGTTCCTTCTTGATTTCTACCTCCGCAGCTTTGAGCATTGCGAAGAGCTCGGGAATAGTCTTTTCCATCCCTTGCATATTATAGTTCATCATGAAGCCTTTATAGCTTGGTGGTAGTGTTTGAAGAACTCTATCAACGAGACAATCATCTGGAAGATTAACTCCCAGCTGAGTCAAGTGATTATGATATCCAGATATTCTGAGTATGTGTTCACTGATAGAACTGTTCTCCTCCATCTTGCAGCTATAGAACTTGTTGGAGACTTCATATCTCTCAACTCGGGCATTTGCTTGAAATATTAACTTCAACTCCTGGAACATCTCATATGGTCCATGACGTCCAAAACGTCTTTGAAGTCCCGATTCTAAGCCGTAAAGCATGGCACACAGAACTATCGAGTAGTCATCAGATCGAGCTTGCCAAACGTTCATAACATCAGCATCTGCTCTTGTAGCAGGCCTTTCACCTAGCGCTGCATCAAGGACATAATTCTTCTGTGCAGTAATGAGGATAATCCTCAAGTTACGGACCTAGTCCGTGTAGTTGCTACCATCATCTTTCAACTTAGCTTTCTCTAGGAACACATTAAAATTCAAGGCAATGGTAGCACGGGCCATTAATCTACACAATAGATATGCAAAAACTATTAGGACTAAGTTCATGATAAATTAAGTTCAATTAATTATATTACTTAAGAACTCCCACTTAAATAGACATCCCTCAAGTCATATAAATGATACGTGATCCAAATCAACTAAACCATGACTGATCATCACGTGAGATGGAGTAGTCATCAATGTTGATCATGTCTACTATATGATTCACGTTCAACCTTTCAGTCTCCAGTGTTCCGAGGCCATGTCTGTTCATGCTAGGCTCGTCAAGTTTAAACTGAGTATTCCACATGTGCAAAACTGGCTTGCACCCGTTGTATGTGAACGTAGAGCATATGATACCCAATCATCATGTTGTGTCTCAGCATGAAGAACTTTCGCAATGGTGCATACTCGGGGAGAACACTTATACCTTGAAATTTAGTTAAGGGATCATCTTATAATGCTACCGCTGTACTAAGCAAAATAAGATGCATAAAGATATGATATGGCCATCATTATCTTGTGCTTTTGATCTCCATCTCCAAAGCAACGTCATGATCTCCATCGTCATCGGCTCGACACCTTGAACTCCATCGTAGCGTCGTGGTCGTCTCGCCAACTATTGTTTCTACAACTATCACTACCGCTTAGTGATAAAGTAAAACAATTACATGGCGTTTGCATTTCATACAATAAAGCGACAACCATAAGGCTCCTGCCAGTTGCCGATAACTTCTACAAAACATGATCATCTCATACAACAACGTATATCAATCATGTCTTGACCATATCACATCACGACATGCCATGCAAAAATAAGTTAGACGTCCTATACTTTGTTGTTGCAAGTTTTACGTGGCTGCTACGGGCTTCTAACAAGAACCATTCTTACGTACAGCACAAAACCACAACGGTGATTTATCAAGTTTGTTGTTTTAACCTTCAACAAGGACCAGCTGTAGTTAAATTTGATTCAACTAAAGTTGGAGAAACAGACACCCGCCAGCCACCTTTATGCAAAACTAGTTGCATGTCTGTCGGTGGAACCGGTCTCATGAACGTGGTCATGTAAGGTTGGTCCGGGCCGCTTCATCCAACTATGCCGCCGAATGAAAATAAGACATTGGTGGTAAGCAATATGACGATCACCACCCACAACTCTTTGTGCTCTACTCGTACATATCACCTGGCTCGGATGACACTGTTGGGAAACGTAGCATGCAATTTCAAAAAAAATACTACGCTCATGCAAGATCTATCGAGGATATGCATGGCAACGAGAGGGGGAGAGTGTGCCCACGTACCCTCATAGACCGAAAGCGGAAGCGTTTGTTAACGCAATTGATGTAGTTGAACTTCTTCTCGTTTCGACCGATCAAGCACCGAACGTAGGGCACCTCCGAGTTCTACACACGTTCAGCTCGATGACTTTCCTCGAACTCTTGATCTAGCAAAATGTCAAGGGAGAGTTGCGTCAGCACGACGGCGTGATGATGGTGATTGTGAAGTGATCCACGCAGGGCTTTGCCTAAGCACTACGTGAATATGACCGGAGGCATAAACTATGGAGGGGGCCCCGCACACGGCTAGGAATCAATGATGTGTGTTCTAGGGGTGCCCCCCCATATATATAGGTGGGGCAGAGAGGGGCAGCAAGGGGAACCCTAAGTAGGAGTAATCCTACTTGGGCGCCTCCCACAAGTCGGCCTCCCCCCTTCCATAAGTGTCAGAGGGGGAAGGAAAGAGAGGGGAGAGAAGGAAAGGGGGAGGCCAAATCCTCCTCTTTCCTTCTCCCTTCCCCTCCTTCCTTCTCCTATTTCGGCCTATATGGGGGCGCACCAGCCACCAGGGGCTGGTCAGTCCCTCTCTTGGCCCATAAGGCCCATATCTTTGCCGGGGGTGCCCGAAACCCCTTTTTGGTGACCCGATACATACCCGATACCCCCAAAACACTTCGGGTGTCCGAATACTATCGTCCTATATATGAATATTTACCTCTCGACCATTTTGATACTCCTCATCATGTCCATGATCTCATCCGGTACTCCGAAAAACATTCGGTCACCAAATGACATAACCCATATATTACAAATCGTCATCGAACGTTAAGCGTGCGGACCCTACGGGTTCGAGAACTATGTAGACATGACCGAGACACCTCTCCGGTTAATAACCAATAGAGGAACCTGGATGCTCATATTGGCTCCCACATATTCTATGAAGATCATTATCGGTCGAACCGTTATGACAACATACGTTATTCCCTTTGTCATCGGTATGTTACTCGCCCGAGATTCGATCGTCGGTATCTTCATACCTAGTTCAATCTATTTACCGGCAAGTCTATTTACCCATTCAGTAATGCATCATCCTGCAACTAACTCATTAGTGATATTGCTTGCAAGGCTTCTTATGATGTGCATTATCGAGAGGGCCCAGAGATACCTCTTCGATACTCGGAGTGACAAATCCTAATCTCGACCTATGCCAACCCAACAAACACCTTCAGAGATACCTGTAGAGCATCTTTGTAATCACCCAGTTATGTTGTGACGTTTGATAGCACACAAGGCATTCCTCCGGTATCCAGGAGTTGCATAATCTCATAGTCGGAGGAATGTGTATTTGACATGAAGAAAGCAGTAGCAATTATAAAACTGAATGATCATTATGCTAAGCTAACACATGGGTCTTGTCCATCACATCATTCTCCTAATAATGTGATCCCGTTCATCAAATGACAACACATGTTTATGGCTAGGAAACTTAACCATCTTTGATCAACGAGCTAGTCAAGTAGAGGCATACTAGGGGCACAGTGTTTTGTCTATGTATCCACACATGTATCAAGTTTTCGGTTAATACAATTCTAGCATGAATAATAAACATTTATCATGAATAAGGAAATATAAAATAACAACTTTATTATTACCTCTAGGGCATATTTCCTTCATCTCGTACCCTTTCTATGTCAATACAGTCGAAGATGGTCCCTTGGCCAACGAGTACAACTCATCAGAAACAATGTTGTCACCCATGAGACGTGTTTGCAACCAACTGCCGAAAGTCCTGATGTGTTCACATGTAATCCAGTCGTCACACTGCTCCAGGTGTTTGGAGCGTAGAATATTCTTGTGTTCATTGACATACGGGGTTACCAAGGTAGAATTATGTAGAACTATGTAGTGTGCTTGAGACCAAGAATGCACGTCCCTACATATTATTTAGTCCTCTCCTAGCGTGCCTTTTCCAGTCAGTCTTCCCTCATTCCGCGATTGAGGGAGACCAATGTTCTTAAGGTCAGGAATGAAGTCAACACAAAATCCAATAACCTCCTCTATTTGATGGCACGTGGAGATGCTTCCTTCTGGCCTAGCACAGTTACGAACATATTTCTTTAAGATTCCCATGAACCTCTCAAAGGGGAACATATTGTGTAGAAATATAGGGCCCAGAATGGCAATCTCGTCGACTAGATGAACTAGGACGTGCGTCATGATATTGAAGAAGGATGGTGGGAACACCAGCTCGAAACTGACAAGACATTGCGCTAGATCACTCCTTAACCTTGGTAGGATTTCTGGATCGATCACCTTCTGAGAGATTGCATTGAGTAATGCACATAGCTTCACAATGGCTAATCGAACGTTTTCTGGTAGAAACCCCCTCATGCAACCGGAAGCAGTTGCGTCCTAATCACGTGGCAGTCATGAGACTTTAGGTTCTGAAACTTTTTCTCTGCCATATTTATTATTCCCTTTATATTCGACGAGAAGCTAGATGGGACCTTCATACTGAGCAGGCATTCAAAGAAGATTTCCTTCTCTTCTTTGGTAAGAGCGTAGCTGGCAGGACCTTCATACTGCTTTGGAGGCATGTCGTCTTTTTCGTGCACATGTTTGATCATTTGTAAGTACAGCGGGATATTACACCCAAACTGCAGGTTGTCGAAGTTCTCCTCAGGGACTAGGCGATCTGCAATGGTGCACGACTAAAGCTAGGTGACAATTCAGATGATGATCGCAAGAAAATATAAACCTAAAATAACCAAGGACGATGACAAATAATATGACAAACAGCATCGGGAGATTAAGATTGAAACTCACTCTCTTATTGGTATTTTTTTCATATTACTTGAGACAACAGAGACCAATACAAAAGGAAACGACAGGACATGAATACATATATTTATCTAACAAGCATAAGACAGAGGGAAGAAACAAGATAATGGACAGGGATGAAAATGCTTCATGTCACAACATATATTACAAGTACAGAGCTAATACAAAGACTGGAAATTAAATGATCACACAACTGACTACCACAGAGAGCAATTTCAATACAAAATTAAATCACAAGTAGTAACCTGAATGTAACAGACAAATAACAACGGGCGATTCACATATATTAAGATAGTATAAAGCAAAGTACAATCTATCAAGTCTCCACCCTAATGCTCACTAAAATTACACACACACACACACACATGCACGCACGCACGCACGCACGCACTCACACACACACACACACACACACACACACAGCTGCAACAGCAGCAGCAGAATGAGGAGGGATTCAGAGAAGAAGCAGGGCAAGCATTAAGGAGTAGAGAGGTTGAGAGGAGGAGGAGCAACAGCAAGGTTGAGCAGCCATTCAGGGAGTGTGGGGCGGCAAGGGAGCGCTGGAGAGCTTTAGGTTAAGAGCAGCAGCAGATCGTGGGGAGCAGGAGCAGCAAGATGGAGAAGAGGACGACAACAGTTTTGGGGAGTAGTAGCAGCCAGTAGGGACATGGGAGAGGAGGAGTAGAGAGGAAGGAGCAACGTCAGTTCGGCAAAGGAGAAAGAGGAGACAACAGCAGGTGGAGGCGCGGGAGAAGAGAAGCGACAGCGGAGTGGAGTCGCACGGAGGACCAGACATGCCGTCTGGTGGGTCACGCTAGATGGATGGTGGTTCTAGTGATGTGCGACAGCGAAGTGGAGGGATGGCGCTGGTGGAGCTGGTGGCGCGCCCCACGCCGGCCAGGCTGTGGCAGCGGCCGAAGGTGAAGGAGACGGGGAGAGAGGAGATGTGGCTAGGCCCGATCCAAAACTGAGGCTGCGCTAGGGATTTTGTTCCCCTTCTCTTAGCTGCCGTATTGCACTTTTGCCCTCCTCTTCTCAACTTTCTACACAAGAAGATCCATTCTTCATTTAGTTTGCGCCCCTGGATACTTCTTCCTTCACAGTAGGGTCCCTCTTTCTTCTTTTCTTCCCCCTAGTCTTATTCCTCAATTCTTCTTTCCTGCTCTTGACTCTTCTTGTTATCCACATAGTTGGAATCATGAAGTTTATAGTGCCACTGCACACTTTTCTGCAAAATAAAAAAACGACTAGTCACAATCTCTTTTATGATTATCAATCAAATATTCGATAATTCTTAGCAAGAATAGATGGACACATCTCAAGAAATGGTGAATTTGTGTGTCAAAATTATATATATGAAATGTGCTTATCAATGTTGCTGGTCCTCCCATGCCTCCGATGTATCTTTTTTCTTCCCATACACGCCCAAGAAGCCTAGCAGGTTCACGCAAAGATTCTTCGTCGTGTGCATCACGTCGATTGCAGAGCGGACCTCTAGGTCTTTCAAGTAGGGTAGGTCCCAAAATATAGGCTTCTTTTTCCACATGGGTGCGCGTCCCTGAGCGTCATTTGGAACAGATAGTCCGTCGAGACCCTTTCGAAAGATTACTTGTAAATCATTGACCATAGCAAGTATGTGATCACTAGTACGGATGGTGGGCTTCTTCTGGTGATCTGCCTCGCCTTTAAAATGCTTGCCTTTCTTTCGACATTGATGGTTGGTCAGAAGAAATCGATGATGCCCCAGGTACACATTCTTCCTGCATTTGTCTAAATATATACTTTTGTTGTCATCTAAATAGTGTGTGCATGCGCGGTATCCCTTGTTTTTCTGTTCTGAAAGGTCAGGACAATCATTGATGGTTACAAACAGCAACGCATGTAGGTCGAATTCCTGCTCGTCCTGCTCATCCCACACACGTACACCTTTTCCATTCCATAGTTGTAAAAGTTCTTCAACTAATGGTCTTAGGTACACGTCAATGTCGTTGCCGGGTTTCTTAGGGCCTTCGATGAGCACTGGCATCATAATGAACTTCCCCTTCATGCACAACCAAGGAGGAAGGTTATAGATACATAGAGTCATGGGCCAGGTGCTATGATTGCTGCTCTGCTCCCCAAAAGGATTAATGACATCCGCGCTTAAACCAAACCATACGTTCCTCGCGTTACCTGCAAATCCCCCCCCACACACACTTTCTCTCGATTTTTCTCCACTGCGACCCGTCAGCGGGTGCTCTCAACTTCATGTCTTTCTTACGGTCCTCTTTGTGCCATCGCATCAACTTGGCATGCTCTTTGTTTCTGAACAGACGTTTCAACCATGGTATTACAGGAGCAGACCACATCACCTTGGCAGGAACCCTCTTCCTGGGGCGCTCGCCGACAACATCACCAGGGTCATTTCGTCTAATCTTATACTGCAATGCACCGCATACCGGGCATGCGTTCAAATCATTGTACGCACCATGGTAGTGGACGCAGTCATTAGTGCATGCATGTATCTTCTGCACCTCCAATCCTAGAGGGCATAGAACCTTCTTTTCTCCGTACATACTGTCGGGCAATTCGTTATCCTTTGGAAGCTTCTTCTTCAATATTTTCAGTAGTTTCTCAAATCCGTTGTCAGATACACCATTGTATGCCTTCCATTGTAGCAACTCCAATGTGGTACCGAGCTTTGTGTTGTCATCTTCGCAATTGGACTAAAACCCTTTTTTGTGATCCTCTAACATGCGATCGAACTTAACCTTCTCCTTTTCACCTTCGCATTGTCTCTTTGCATCAACAATGACCCGGCGAAGATCATCAGCGGTGTCGGTGTCAAAACCGGCGGAACTCGGGTACGGGGTCCCAAACTGTGCGTCTAGGCGGATGGTAACAGGAGACGAGGGACACGATGTTTTACCCAGGTTCGGGCCCTCTCGATGGAGGTAAAACCCTACGTCCTGCTTGATTAATATTGATGATATGGGTAGTACAAGAGTGGATCTACCACGAGATCAAGGAGGCTAAACCCTAAAGCTAGCCTATGGTATGATTGTTGTAATGTATGTCGTGTCCTACGGACTAAAGCCCTCCGGTTTATATAGACACCGGAGGAGGCTAGGGTTACACAGAGTCGGTTACAATGGTAGGAGATCTACATATCCGTATCGCCAAGCTTGCCTTCCACGCCAAGGAAAGTCCCATCCGGACACGGGACGGAGTCTTCAATCTTGTATCTTCGTAGTCTTGGAGTCCGACGGACGATGATAGTCCGGCTGTCCGGACACCCCCTAGTCCAGGACTCCCTCAGTAGCCCCTGAACCAGGCTTTAATGACGATAAGTCCGGCGCGCATAATGTTCGGCATTGCAAGGCGGGTTCCTCCCTTGAATAATCCAGAGAAGATCATGAACACCAGGATAGTGTCCGGCTCTGCAAAATAAATTCCACATTCCACTGTAGAGAGAATAAAATGTACACCAGTCCAATCTGCTGACGTACTATGCAGCGTGACATCACACCACTACCAAGCCTTTGTTTGAATCGTTTTTAATATACCACATCAGCACGTTTAGCGAAGCGGTTTCCTTGGCACGTCTTGTCGAAGCAGAGATCGTGTTCCCCTTATTCCGGGATTCTCATCAATACGGGCGTGGGTAACCCGACCGCGCCATTGATGGTGGCGCTTGGGAGATAAGCGAGTTTTACCAGGCCGGTGGGGGACGCATAGTTTTAGACCGCCTATATATAAGGGATAAGGATTTACCTTCCCACCTACGCCTTCTTCCTCCTTTGCTTATCCATCTCCGCGCACTCAAGCTCCAACACCCAAGCTCGCGCATCTCGCCTCGGCCTTCTCCGAATATGTCCGGAGCGAGAGGCAAATGGTTGGCTTCCACCGTCAAGGAGGACCACATCACCAAGCTGCGCAGCGCCGGATACCTCTCCGGCGATATCGTGCATCGGCTGCCCGACGAGGAGCAGCTCATCCCTACCCCCGGGCCCCATGAGAGGGTCGTCTTTCTTCCCCACTTCCTCCGCGGACTGGGCTTTCCACTCCACCCGTTCGTCCGGGGGCTCATGTTTTACTACGGCCTGGATTTCCACGATCTGGCGCCGAACTTCATCCTCAACATCTCGGCGTTTATCGTCGTGTGCGAGGCCTTCCTCTGCATCCGGCCCCACTTCAGCTTGTGGCTCAAGACCTTCAACGTCAAGCCGAAGGTTGTGAAGGGCACGCAAGCAGAATGCGGAGGCGCCATGTTGGGCAAGTTACCCAACATCCTTTGGCTCGAAGGGGCCTTCGTGGACTCCGTCAAGGGGTGGCAATCGGGGTGGTTCTACATCACCGAGCTGCGCGAGCCCACATGGGCGGCGGCCCCCGAGTTTAGATCTGGCATCCCCACGCAGCTCACCTCCTGGAAAGAGAAGGGCTTGCTGTGGGGCAATCTGAAGGAGTTGACAGGACTACGAACCTGCATCCAGAAGCTGGTGAGCAATAAGCTCAGGCTCGTCGACGTGGTCCAAGTCATGCTCATCCGCCGGATTCTCCCATGCCAAGAACGGGCATTCAATCTGTGGGAGTTCAATCCGGAACAGCACCAGGCGCTAAGCGGGCTCTTCGATACGACATATGAAGGCGCCTGGAGGGTGCTGTTTAAGGGTGCCGAAGCCCCCGCATCCGCGACAGAAGATCGCGGATTTTGCTCGCAGCATCCGGCTGACGAGGTAAGTGATTCAACCCCTTTACGGGACACTTGTGATAATCAAATTGATTCTAAGAGGGTTTCAATCTCTCATTTCCTTTGACAGGAATGGATGGAGAAGGCCGAGCAGCTCATCAGCCCGGCTCCCATGCCAGAGGACCTAGTGAATGCCCGTCTAGCAGGGCTGCTGGTTCCGGCACCGCACGTGGTGCCGGAGAAGAAGGCCAAGAAGGTGGCCACGGGGACTCGAAAGAGTTCCCTCCATCAGGCGTCCGACGACGAGGCGGACTCCTCCCCCGAAGACGAGGAGGAGGAAGAAGACTCTCTCCCGGAGGAGGAAGAGAAGAAGAGGAAGGCCGAAGCCTGCAGCAGCCTTCTAACAGGCTTTGAGGTAAGTAGTTAAAGTTATGTAATGTAATACCGCATAGACAGTAGCCCCTGATGCTCAGTTCGGTGTTCGGCAAGAAAAGCCGGACTGAGGATCTAACAAGATATACGCAGGGTTGCTTATAGTATGTCAATATGGGTTTGCAGGCTGTGCTGCTGACCTCTGCCGCACTGACTGCGGAGGTCGGTGTGTTGAAGCAGGACCTCGAGTGGTCCGAGCAAGAGCTCGGCCATGCCAAGAAGCAGCTCGAGGACAAAGAAGGTGAGTAACACCGCTTTGAATAATTACCTTACAGAAAAGGATTTTGGTTGCGATAAAATTAACAAGGATAATATGGGTACTGCAGGGGCCACGAACGAGGTGGCAGCCCTGAAGGAGGCTGTGTCCGCGGCCGAACACAGTGCGGAACGGGCAGAGCGAGAAAAGCAGGAGGCACGGGTGGCGGAAGTATGGCAAGAGCTCCATGCTCTCTTGGAGAAGCATGAGAGTTTGGAGCGTGACTCCAAGACTCGAGAGTCCGAGCTTGCCTTGGCTCTCGAAAGTGCCAAGTCCGCCAAGGCCGAAGCCCATAAGGCCCTTCAGGAGGTTGAAGATGTAAAGAAGATAGCGGCGGGTAAGGCATTTTTCATGCAAAGCAAGCATGTTAATGTAAACTACCTGACACTTACCCGCATTCGGAGCTCTCCAGGGGCGTTTGTAGATCTGCCGCGTAGTGCGTCCGATGCCGCCGCATTCTATCGTGGCGAGGAGGGGAGCTCGACGGAGAAGGTCTTCTGGTCTCAGTACGCTGAGGCCGGCCATTCGGTGCCCCCAAGCGACCAGCTGAAACAGCTGGTCGAACTCCACAAGGTAGCTGAGGAGGCCATGAAGGGCCTTATAATCCGGCTGTGGCCTGGACAGGCCATGCCTGGGAGCTGCTTCGGCCTCGTGTGGCGGCTGGTGGATGCGTGCCCCTGGGTGGAGGTCATCAAGCGCTCCGCCTGTATTGAGGGTGCTCGTCGGGCCCTTGCCCGCACGAAGGTGCATTGGGGCAGGTTGGATGCGGAGAAGCTTCTCACGGACCCACCGCCACCGGGCAAGGAGTATCGCACGCCCGAAATGTATTATAAAACTGTCCTGAAGGGAGCCCGTGATATTGCGGATGAGTGCCCCAGAAATGTAATCTTTAAGTAAACTCGCCATGTGTTATCCTGTGCGCTGAAAACTTTGTTCATGTGCGCATTAAGCAACGCTTATTTAATTTAAAATATTACCTTCTGTGCGGTCATTTATAAAATCTGAGAGATGGCAAGTCGTTGGCTTCAGCCCTCGAGCCGCGAGTGCTGGGGTGTTCGGGATAAACTTGAGCACTCTTGTTCCCATTTTTGGGTCCATCTAGGGAGGCGCTCAACACAACGAACAAGGCAACCGGACTTATAATGCTTGAACACTCTCACTTAGCCATAGAATTCTATAATTTTAAATTTCGGCGAAGCCCCTGGTATTCGGAAGACCGAATCCGGGGCGCTATCCACGCCTTCGTCGGACATTGTCCGGAACTTCGCTCGAAGCGGCGTGAGTCTTTAAGGACCCGAAAAAAACCTCTCGAATAGCGACCAGTCTCTCGCCTTATCATGCCGGTCAGTTTTAGCTTTCTCCACTGAGGCGCTCGCCCGGCTCAACCGGGCCGCAATCGCAGTGGTTCTCCCAGTGCCACCTTAGCCGACAGAACGGAACGTAAGGCACCAAAACGTGGGAGCCGGGCAAACCCAACTATTGACCCAAGACATGATTCGGAGCCGATTCATATAATGCTATAAGTTCGGGGTGCCGCACTTGTGAAAGTGTTCGGACTTATCACACCATAATGTGGGGAATATAAGCCCTGGTGTATTCGGCCGTACCAAAATATACGGGTGCAAGATGTCATGTAATGAACATATATATAAAAAGTAATGCAATTGCCGTCGAAAGGTGCTGCATTATTTATTAAAGAAAGTCTCCTATGAGTGCGGACTGATACAAATAGTGCGGTAAGCAAGGGATTTGGACTAATTAAACATGTCCCCCTCCAGGGGTGAGCTGCGGGCTTGGTGTATATAATCGAATTTAATGCTCGTAATTGAGACCACCTGAGTGTTCGTCGCAGCCTTCTTTCTTCCCTGGCTGTTGCATCATGAGTTCGGCAGGTTCACCGCCGGACAGGGCTTCTGTTTAACGGAGCCCTGTGTACACAAAGAAGTAAAGTGAAAAAGAAAAGAAGGAGGGCACACTTGCTGGATCGCTCCGGACTCGCGACCCTTATTAAGGTCTTTAAAACCGACATAGAGGTGCCAGGATTTGTCCTTATTTGGTACCATTACCAGATTTGCTAGCCAATCCGGATGTTTGATATCTCTGATGAATCCGGCTTCCAATAGTTTGGCTAGCTCTTCTCCCATTGCCTGTCTTTTGGGTTCGGAAAATCGTCGAAGAGCCTGTTTGACTGGCTTAAATCCTTTTAGGGTTTTTAGGCTGTGTTCTGCCAACCTGCGTGGGATTCCGGGCATATCCGAAGGATGCCAGGCGAAGATGTCCCAATTTTCCTGAAGGAATTCACGCAGTGCGGCGTCTACTTCGGGGTTCAATTGTGCCCCAATGGAGGCCGTCTTTGTTGGGTCCGTTGGATGGACCTGGAATTTTATTATTTCATCTACTGGTTTGAAGGAGGTGGACTTGGATCTTTTATCGAGTATCACATCGTCCCTGTTCACCGTAGAGCTCATCGCGGTGAGTTCTTCTGCTGCTAAGGCTTCGGATAGTGCCTCCAGGGCTAGCGCAGCTGTCTTGTTTTCGGCACGGAGTGCTATGTCCGGATCACTAGCAAGAGTGATTATTCCACCGGGCCCAGGCATTTTGAGCTTCATGTACCCGTAATGAGGTACTGCTTAAAAAATTGTGAATGCCTCTCGTCCTAATATAGCGTGATATCCGCTGTTGAATGGGGCCACTTGGAACGTGACTTCTTCGGATCTATAATTGTCCGGCGAGCCGAACACCACATCAAGTGTGATTTTTCCGGTGCAGCGCGCTTCCCGACTGGGGATTATTCCTCTGAAGGTTGTGCTTCTTCGCTCAATACGGCTCCAGTCTCGTCCATCGGAGGCGCGCATAATGTTCACGTGCTTTAGGCGACCACATTGGTGTTTTGACACCGACATTGGTGCTTTCATTGAGAGTTCCTCTGTGTCGTCACCGATAGGCTTGATGGCATCTTCAACCAACGACGCTGTCCAGGGTGAGACTTTTCTCCCCGGACAGATCTTCGTATTCGGCGGCTTCGCACTGCGGGCTAATTCCCTTGGCCATCTGGAGCAGACCGAAAGCTACGCCCCTGGCCATCAGGTCAGATTCGGAAGCCCAAACTTCACGGCCGACATCCGCGGGGACTTGATCTTCAACGGGCTCGAGCCAAAGCCGAGTGTGCCGCACTGTTGCGATGGGCATGATCTAGCTCTGCCGCCGAACAGTGCCTTGGTGGCCGCACACGAATCTGCTTCGGCCTTCAGTCCGAAGCCGACCGCCCAGATCGAGGATCGGTGGATGGACACCACCTCGGGGGCTTCAACTTCCACGGCGATGGAGCCGAACACCAATCTTGTCCCTCGTGGAACCCATGATTCCGAGGTGCCGGACTCCCTGCCGGACTCCGGACCTCCCACGCCCCTGCCAATCGAATCGGATTGGGCGCCGGTTATGGAAATCACCGCCACGGACATCTTCCAATATTCGCCCTTTGGCGACATCCTAAATTCGCTAAAGCATCTCTCGTTATCGGGAGAGTCCTGGCCGGACTATGGTCAGGATGGTTGGGATACGAACGACAAAGAAATTCAGCGCCCACCCACCACCCACTTTGTAGCCACTGTCGACGATCTAACCGACATGCTAGACTATGACTCCGAAGACATCGACGGTATATACGACGACGCCGGAGACGAACAAGAAACAGCGCCTATAGGGCACGGGAGGACCACCTCGTCATATGACGTATATATGGTGGATACCCCAAAAGAGAGCGATAACGAGGACCAACGGGCCGCGGCAAAAGATAACACAGCCGACAAACAACCTAAACGGCGGCGCAGACGCCGCCCTAAGTCCCGCCTCGACAACAACAACGCTCCTAAGGACCCCGCAATACAGCAGGGCACACAAGTGGACGACGAACATGCAGATAAACAACCGTCCGAACAGGACGAGTCAGATAATCAGTCCAGGCCCGGCAAAAACGACAGTCCGGACGATCTCATGCCGAACACGCCGCCGGATAGTAAAAAACTTCAGAAAAAACTCGTCAACACTGCAAGAAGCTTGAAGAAGGAAAAACGGAAGCTCAAAACAGCGTAAGACACACTCAGGATGAGGTGGAGCAAAGTGCTCAAAACCGCGGATAAATACGGCAATAGCCACCAATCCAAGAGCTATCCGAAGCGCAAGCTGTTACCGGAATTTGACGAGGAGGCCATAGAGCCCCCACAGTCAAAACATGAAAAGGCTGCTTGGTTGGATAGACGGCCAGATGATAGGCCAAATCCTGAAAGCGGCGCCGCACATAAACCGACTAATGAACCTGGAAAGACAGATGGCCCAGCCAGGTCCATTTACGGGCCAAAGAAGAAGGCCCCAGGAAGCAAGGCAACACGTCAAGTGTCCGAAGATAGTGGCACACCCAAATACAGGGGCGCCGCACACCCACTATGTTTCACCAACGAGGTGCTGGACCATGAATTCCCAGCAGGATTTAAACCCATAAACATAGAGGCCTACGATGGAACAACAGATCCTGGAGTCTGGATAGAAGATTATATACTACACATACACATGGCCAGAGGAGATGATCTCCACGCCATAAAATACCTACCCCTCAAGCTCAAAGGGCCAGCCCGCCATTGGCTTAAAAGCCTCCCAGAAAACGCTGTTGGAAGTTGGGAAGATCTCGAGGACGCGTTTAGAGCAAATTTTCAAGGGACTTATGTCCGCCCTCCGGATGCAGACGATCTAAGTCATATAACTCAACAGCCCGGAGAGTCAGCGCGCAAATTCTGGAACAGGTTCCTTACCAAAAAGAGCCAAATAGTCGACTGTCCGGACGCCGAAGCCTTAGCAGCTTTTAAACATAACGTCCGAGACGAATGGCTTGCCAGACACCTCGGCCAAGAGAAACCGAGGACAATGTCCGCGCTAACAAGCCTCATGACCCGCTTCTGTGCGGGAGAGGATAGCTGGTTAGCGAGATGCAGCACCAGCGACCCAAGTACATCCGGCACAGAAAAGAGCAACACCGGAATAAAGAGAAAAACCCAAAGAGCACGGCAGTCAACGCCGGATTCAAAAGCTCACGGCCAAACAACAAAACACTGCCTCTTAAGGATGACAGCGATGAGCTGTCCAACTTAAACAAGATTTTGGGTCGGATATGTCAAATCCACAGTACCCCCGGAAGGCCTGCAAACCACACCCATCGAGATTGTTGGGTTTTCAAACAGTCCGGCCGATTAAACGCCTAACACAAGGGGCTCGACGCGTCAAGCGAAGACGATAAACCCCACCAGCAGAGCTCCGGAAAGCAAAAGACTTTCCCACAAGAGGTCAAAGCAGTAAACTCACTTCATGTGATAATACGGAAAAATAGTGCGGCACCTTCTAAAAAGAGCCTCGCACGGTCCAACCCAGCAGACCATAGAAATTGGATATCAAAACCAATCACTTTCGACCACCTGGATTATTCCAGAAGCGTTCGGAACGCAGGACAGACTGCCCTGCTATTGGATCCCATAATCGACGGACTACAATTTACTACAGTCCTGATGGACGGAGGCAGCGACTTAAACCTGCTGTATGCAAACACAATCCGCAAGATGGGGATAGACCCTACTAAAATTCGACACAGCCGCACTTCCTTCAAAGGAGCGACGCCAGGCCCTTACGCCAAGTGCACAGGCTCCCTGTCACTAGAAGTTGTGTTCGGATCACTGAACAACTTCCGACGCGAAAAACTAATTTTTCATATCGTCCCATTTAAAAGTGGATATCAGGCACTCTTGGGGCGAGAGGCTTTTGTCCGTTTCAACGCCATACCACATTACGCGTCTCTTACACTCAAAATGCCCGGTCCACACGGCATCATTTCAGTGCGAGGGTCACCTAAAGACTCCGGACACGGATAGACGAGTCTGGCATAAGTAGGCTAGGGGCTCCCTAGCCGCACACCCCTCCACAAGGGGCTGCGCGCACAAACAACAGCGAGTCCATACAGACCCCGCTTTACTTATTTATATTTCTTCTTTCACATATACCTTTTTTCGCACGAGTTCTTTTCAAACTAAGTTCCTCTCTTTTTACAGATGAACGATGTGCACACCCGTCCAGGATAACGGCACAACGGAGACACAGGCGCAGACGTGCAGTAGGGACCCGTTGCAAGGATTCTTTTCAGATTAAGACCCTGCGTAAACCTTTTTTACTGTCTCTTGTTGTAATTCTCCCTTGGTTTCTTCTTATAACCAAAGCGGAGCCTGACGTTTTGGCATCGGCCGCGTCAGAGGATCATGCCCGTACCTGGACACTTGGGGCTTAGGGCATTGTTCTGCCCATTATTATAAAGTCCGAACACCTTAGGGAGTGTTCGGCGTCTCGAGTTAGGCATTATATGCATCAGCTCCGAATCATGTCTTTGGTCAAATGTTGGGTTTGCCCGGCTCCTGTGTTTTGCTGCCTTACGTTCCGTATCATCGGCTAACGCGGCACCAGGAGAACTACTGCGATTGTGCCCCAGTTCGGCTGGGCGAGCACCTCAGTAGAGAAAGCCGAAAACTGACTGTCATGATATAGCGAGAGACTGGTCAACCACTCGATCGACTACCGGAATGTTTAGAATTCCCCGCTTTGACGAAGGACCGTTTCCCAGTCAGGCACACACGCGCCCCGAACTCGGCGAAGCGCGGTGCCCCAAGGGGCTATATCGTAGCCCCACCCTCGAACTCCACTGGCTAAGTGAAAGTGATAAAGCATTATAGTCCGGATTGCCTCGTTTGCTATGCTACCACCTCCTTAACAGGACCGAGACGTCGGATTAAGTGTGAAAACGCGCTATTTTTGTGAACACCCCTGCACTTTGTGCGTGGGGGCTGAAGCCGAAGACTACAATCTTTCAGGTTATACAAATGTATACGTAAACGGCCGCATAGGAGATATTTTACTACTTGGGACACACAAGTATAAAAAGCAGTTATAGCATAATCATTGTTTTACAAGCTAAAACGTTCATTTGAACGTGACATTTTTTGAGCACTGCGACTCTATTACACGAGCGTCACGCATAACTTCCCCAAAATAGTGCTCGGTGGGTAACCGGCTTTCGTCCAAACCCTGGGCGGCAATAGCGGTGGCATCCATGTCTGTCCAATGTGTCTTCACAAGGGCAAGAGCCATCCGCGCACCTTCGATGCAGGCCGACCGCTTCATCTCCTTGATATGCGGCACTGCTCCAAGAAATTGTTGCAATAAGCCAAAATAGCTCGTCGCCTTGGGCCTCTCTGGCCAGACATGAGCCACGACGTCAGTCATGGCAAGTCCGGACAATCTATTTAGCTCGGCCCATTCGGCCAACCGATCGGTCAACGGCAGTGAACGATCCGGACTATCGAATTGAGACCAAAATAGCTCTTTCGTCTTGTGATCCTTCTGGCTCCGGAAGTGCTCAACGGCATCAGCCGCACTTGCCGCTAAGTCCATATATGGATCCTCCGGACCCCACAGCTGACCAAGTTGAGCATACTTTTGATCCGTAAATCGGCGACGCAACAAAAAAGGCTTGCCAGCCACAATATCTCTGGCCTGGCGCAGCTCCTCCTTCATAGCCCGCATTGCAGAACGGGCATCCTTGGCCTCGGCGGTGGCCTTCCCCAGGTCTTCCCGCTCCGATAGGCGCTCCTTTTCAAGAGCCTCATTGCGGTCGGCAGCATCCTTTAATTTCACAGCCAATTCGGCCATCTCTTCCCTGCTTAGGCAGTGTGCAGCCTTTTCGGCTTTCAATTCCTCGGCCGCCCTTGAGGCAGCCGTGTCACTCCTTCGGGCTTGCTCCTTTGCTTGAGCAAGTTCGGCCCGAAGGCTCTCCACAGCAGCAGCACCATCTGTATCGCAGCATATAATTTATCAAAGGAGGGCTTTGACCCCCTTAAATAATGCAACTGTGGAGAACTCATTTACCTTGCGACTCGTCAAGTCGCCGGTTGACAAGTGCGATGTCCGCATCCGCCACGTCAAGTTGCCGCATTAACTCGGCAACTCCACCAGTCCGGTTAGCCCTCGGACTATCCGCCACCTACATAAAAACGGCGAGATTCATTACTTGCGATTTTTGATCCTCGGCACGCTGTCGTCTTCGACAACCTACCGAGTCTCAGGGGATACTATCTATACAGGGCGCACTTTTATGTGCAAAACTGTCCAAAAAAAAGGGTGCGTCATTCTTGCGTACCTCAAATCCCGCCAGCAAACTCTTAGCAGTATTACGCATTCCGCTCTCGGCGGACGAAATCCTTCCAATCACCATAAGCATTAAAGCACGGTGATCTTCTGAGATGGATGCCCTCTCAAGCAGATTCTTTAGTTCTCCCGGCCGGATACTAGTGGGCACCAAACTCTCCGGCCCCTCCGGACTCTGGTAAACCCTCCGTGACGATACTTCAGGCTCGTCTGCTCTATCTGACGGCGCAGCAGACGGAGGCGTTTCGCTCTCCATCATCTCCGGAAGAAGATCCCCCGAAGACGAACTCATCTGAGAAGGCTGCAAATCCGAACTGCAAGATAAAAATTTCGGTTATCCACAGAAGCACAAATGAAGGTATTTTCTTACTAATGAACTACCCTTCTCCTACTCACGGCTCCCTGGAGGGCTGATCCTTTGGAGACGATTGTACGTCCGGGTTCTCCCCGGACGCCGGACCCCCCGGTGGAGATTTCTTCCCTCGTTTAGGGGCTTTGGCCTCCGGATCATCGGAGGTGGTCCTCTTCTCCCCCTGGAAGGAGGGGTTTTTGACTCCCCCCTCTTCAGACGCCCCTTTGGGCGAAATAATAGCTCCTCTATTTTCCCCATCGCTCCCTTCTACGGGCGCGACCTCCAACATTCTGACCAGCACGGGCTCCAGTGCGGTCTCTGGGAGGGGAGCCGGACACCTTATCAGCTTCGATCGCGCTACCCACTCCTGTGAAGAGTGATGGGTCAGAAGGCGAACTCTATAAAAGCAGATAAAACAGAACGTCCAGACTCTGAGCTATTTACCTGAGTATCCGGGCGATTGCAGCTTAGGCCTGCGTCCTCGGTCAATTCCGGACACGCTACCTGCGGTCCGAAGAACAACTTGTACATCTCCATGGGTGTCGGACCCATGAAGTGTTGGAGAATTCGAGGTCCCTCCGGATTGAACTCCCATAGACGGAGAGGACAGCGTTTGCAGGGCAGAAGATGCCTGATTAGCATAACCTGCATCACCACGACCAGATTGATCTCCCTCGCCTGGAGGTCTCGAATCCAGCCCTGCAATGAGGGCACGTCTTCGGACGGCCCCCAATTGAGCCCTTGGTTGACCCACGACATCAGTTGGCGTGGAGGTCCCGGGCATAATGAAGGCGGCGGCTTTTGCTTGCTGCCCTTCGGAGCGGTGATATAGAACCACTCCTGCTGCCACAATCCGAGTTCCTCTTGGAAGGAACCCTTGGGCCATGGGGCATCGTCCCTTCTGCTTATGGACGCCCCGCCGCACTCCGCTTGACGCCCCCCAATCATCTTCGGTTCCACATTAAAGGTCTTCAGCCACAGGCCGAAGTGGGGAGTGACGTGGAGGAAGGCTTCGCAGATGATAATGAATGCAGAGATATGGAGGATGGACTCCGGAGCCAAGTCGTGAAAATCCAGCCCGTAGTAGAACATGAGCCCTCTCACGAAGGGGTCTGTCGGGAAGCCTAAACCCCGACGGAGGTGGGATACAGAGACAACGTACTCACCGGGCTCAGGGGCGGGCACGGCCTGCCCTTGAGCAGGCAGCCTATGCGAAATCTCGTAGGACAGGTACTTGGCCTCACGAAGCTTTAGCACGTCCTCCTCCGTGACGGAGGAGGGCATCCACCGACCCTGGAGGTCGGAGCCGGACATGGATGAGAATCCGAAGTGCTCGAATCTGGGCCTCTAGGTATTGGAACTGGGAGCAAGGAGTAGATTCGATGCGAGATTGAAGAAAAGAAACGAGTCTTGGTCCTCTTATAAAGGGAAAAAATACCAAGAGTCGTCCCCGTGACCGTTCGGGATTCACCTTCGATAGAGGAGGTGTGGCGACGGGCACGGTTGGGTTACCCACGCACGTATTGATGAGAATCCCGGAATAAGGGGAACACGATCTCTGCTTCGACAAGACGTGCCAGGGAAACCGCTTCGCTAAACATGCTGAGGTAGTATGATAAAAAATGATTCAAATAAAGGCTTGGTAGCGATGATGTCACGCCGCATAAAAACGTCAGCAGATTGGATTTATGTGCATTATTCTCTCTACGGTGGAATGTGGAATTTATTTTGCAGAGCCGGACACTATCCTGGTGTTCATGATCTTCTCTGGATTATTCAAGGGAGGAACCCGCCTTGCAATGCCGAACATTATGCGCGCCGGACTTATCGTCATTGAAGCCTGGTTCAGGGGCTACTGAGGGAGTCCTGGACTAGGGGGTGTCCGGACAGCCGGACTATCATCCAGAGAAGGATGGGACTTTCATTACTGTGTTGGGTTACCCCCTAGTCCAGGACTCCCTCAGTAGCCCCTGAACCAGGCTTCAATGACGATAAGTCCGGCGCGCATAATGTTCGGCCATAATGTTCACGTGCTTTAGGCGACCACATTCTTTTCTTTTTAAGCAGGATCTCCCCAGGCCACCCACCACGTCGCAGTGGTAGAGCAACAATACGGCAACTCTTCGCCTATATTGAAAACTAGTCACGTCCGGATTCCCGAACCCTCCATGCCGGATTTCCGCGGAGGGACGGACTTCGATCGAGCATTGAACCTGAAACCATGCATCGCTCCGGACTCGCTGGATCGTCACCTGGGTAATGTGAAGCAGGATCCCAGAATTCCTATCTCAAAGAAAGCACCAATGTCGGTGTCAAAACCGGCGGATCTCAGGTAGGGGGTCCTGAACTGTGCGTCTAGGCGGATGGTAACAGGAGACGAGGGACACGATGTTTTACCCAGGTTCGGGCCCTCTCGATGGAGGTAAAACCCTACGTCCTGCTTGATTAATATTGATGATATGGGTAGTACAAGAGTGGATCTACCACGAGATCAAGGAGGCTAAACCCTAAAGCTAGCCTATGGTATGATTGTTGTAATGTATGTCGTGTCCTACGGACTAAAGCCCTCCGGTTTATATAGACACCGGAGGAGGCTAGGGTTACACAGAGTCGGTTACAATGGTAGGAGATCTACATATCTGTATCGCCAAGCTTGCCTTCCACGCCAAGGAAAGTCCCATCCGGACACGGGACTGAGTCTTCAATCTTGTATCTTCGTAGTCTTGGAGTCCGGCGGACGATGATAGTCCGGCTGTCCGGACACCCCCTAGTCTAGGACTCCCTCAATCGGGCACATTGTCTGGTTCCTCTTGATCTTCAGCTTTGCCCATTGCAGCATCACCGTATTAAGCGGGCACATAGTTGTCATCATCCTCTTCTTCTTCGTTGTCTTCCATCATAACCCCTCTTTCTCTGTGCTTGGTGCAAACATTATAGTGTGGCATGAAACCCTTCTCAAGCAGGTGGATGTGAAGGGTTTTCGCGTCCGAGTAAGACTTCGTATTCCCACAGATAGGGCACAGACAACACATAAAACCATTCTGCTTGTTTGACTCAGCCACTTCGAGAAAATTATGCATGCCCTTAATGTACTCGGAGGTGCATCTGTCACCGTACATCCATTGTCGGTTCATCTGCGTGCATTATATATAATTAAGTGTGGCAAAAACCATTACAGAACATCATGAATAGAGAAGTGGCCAAATTAATAGAAGTTCATCATCACATTAAAACCAAAGTACAGTAGTGATCAAATGTTATTACTTAAATAATAAATACATAAAGTTCATACATAGTTCTCATTGAACAACATATAGCTCCCTAGAGCATCTAATTAAACCATATATTGAAACTATGTAAAACATTTCAATGCAACAACAAATGCGATCACAATCGCAACTAATGTAACAATTGATCCAACGGCATAATGATACCAAGCCTCAGTATGAAAGACATATTCTTTAATCTTTTTAATCTTCAAGCGCATTTTATCCATCTTGATCTTGTGATCATGGACGATATCCGTAACATGCAACTCCAATGCCACCTTCTCCTCCTTAATTCTTTTTAATTTTTTCTTTAAGTAATTGTTTTCTTTTTCAACTAAATTTAACCTCTCGACAAGAGGGTCGGTTGGAATTTCCGGTTCACATACCTCCTAGATGAAACATCTATGTCACGTTGGTCGGCATAATTGTCATAAACACTAAATGAAACAAATGGTTATAAAAGATAATATATACCACATCCGAATCATAGACAGAACAAGGGCCGATGGGGGCGGATACCAAAACCATGGCACTATATAATAATAAACAATAATAAAAGTAAGAAAATTATACAAGTATCAATCTAAATCATACAAGTAAAAAATTCTTTTAGAAAGAAGATAAGAACAAGAGGCTCACCACGGTGGTGCCGGTGACAAGATCGGCGCGGGCAATCGACGACGGTAAGGACGGGGACGGGACAGGACGGACCGCCAAACCTAGACAAATCTTGAGGAAAATGGAGTTTGGACAAGGAGCTTCGAGAGAAGAAACATTAAGTGTGGCTCGGGCATTTCATCGAACACCTCATGTGCATAGGAGGTGAGCTAGAGCACCACAAAGCTCTCCCACGGCCGGCCAAAAAACAAAGCAGTGCACTGCTCTGCTCGCGGACGGGGGATATATATATGCCTCTCTTTAGTCCCGGTTGATGGCTAAAATCGGGACTAAAGGATCACATTTGGTCCCGGTTCCAGACACCAACCGGGACTAAAGGTTGTGGGCCAGGAGTGAGGTACATTGATGTCGGTTTGTGTCTGGAATTGGGACCAAAGGGGTCAGACGAACCGGGACCAATGGTCCCCGAGACCTGGTCGGCCTCCTAGTCTCACGAAACGGGACTAATACTTGATCCCGTTTCGTGAGTGAACCAGTATTAATGCCCTTACCCAGGCCTCAACCAAAGCCTTGTTTTCTACTAGTGCTCTCCTCCCTCGTTCCTTCCAATCTTGCACGGAACTGCGCGCCCTTGCAAATCAAGCTGCCGAGGTTGTCTCGCGATGATAGTGATGGGCCGACAGTCAAGTGGACGAAGGATGCGAGACGGGTCCACATTCGTCCACGACGATGGTCAAGGGTTCGGGATCTGGGCTCGTACTGGACACCCGAGATGGTCGCCACCGAGTACGACGTCGCCGCAGTGACGCTGCAGGGCGCCAAGGCCGCCGGTCCGCGATCAGCTTGCTCGAAGCGCCTGTGTCATGTGTCGCGACCTGCGTCAGGAGCGTAAGTACTGAAGCCATGCTTGATTGATTAGTCCATCTTGAAGCTAGCTAGCTTCCCACATGCAACTGCAGAAAACTACTAGGGGCATGTTTGGTTGCCCGCATCGAGCCCAACCAGGCCCGCGCGGGAAGGGAGAGGCATGTTTGGTTGCATGGTTTTCCTGTTGGGCCTGCATCGCATGCTTCTGAAAGCAGCCCAGAGTCTGGATCGCTGGAAACGCTCGGACCGACAGTTTCTCGCAAGCCAGGCTGAGTGCGGCGCGAGGTCGCACAGGCGGGAGCAAGGCGAGGGCGAGGGGGGATGGCGGGAGATGGAAATCTGGCACACCGTCCCGGCGCCAAATTAGCCTCACCCCCCTTTCACTCGCTCACCCATAGACACCGCCTCCCTTTCTTTCCTACTGCCTCACCACCGGCGGCGGTTGCGATTTCAGATCTGCGCTATAGGCGGCGGTGGCGGAGGAAGAGGCGGCGTTGTTTGCGGCGGCACTGGTGCTCCCCTTGCTGTTGGCCACCGTCGGGTCGACCTAGTCTGTGCCATGGCTCCCCCTACGCTGTCCTCATCTCCGATGCTGGTAAGCAGCACCCCTCCCCCCTTTGTTAGCTCAGTGGTTAGGCCGTTAAGCTAGGTGTAGGATTGATTTCCCACTGAATGAACCGTCGATGTCGACTAGGTTATGGACGCATGGATGAGGCTGATAATCCAGGCAGCAGCACTGATTAGTGTGATTCAGGCATGGGTCATGTTCATGCACCAGAGAGTTGTTCGTCGTGCTGGGAGACCTTTGATCCGCTATGGTCCATTGTTTCTCCGGGAACAGGAGAGGATCCAAAATCTGAACTACATCTACGACTGCAATGACGTCGAGGCTCTGTGAATTCTTAGAATGAAAAGAGCACCATTTGCCAGGCTTGTCGAGACCTTCAGGAGCAAGGGCCTGTTACAAGATAGCATCAACACCAGTGTCGAAGAGCAAGTGGCCATGTTCCTCCATGTTGTTGGCCATAACCAGAGGTTATGGGTCATTCACAACACGTTCAGGAGATCAATGGAGACCATCTCTAGGTACTTCAAGCAGGTGCTTTTTGCTGTTGGGGAGCTTAGAGGATAGATGATCAGGAGACCATCTGGCCAGACTCCACCCAAGATTCATGGAAGCCCAAGATGGTATCCATACTTCAAGGTGAGCATTGACAATATACACTTTTCATGGCTTGATATGCTTGTATTGTTCAAGTTGAGCACTAACACAGGCTAGCGATGCCATTTTCAGGATTGCATTGGGGCAATAGATGGTACTCATGTCACTGCCAGAGTTTCTAGGTCACAGTCTGCAGCATAGAAGGGGAGGAAGCACTACACAAGCCAGAATGTGCTTGTCGTTGTTGACTTTGATCTGAAGTTCACATATGTGCTAGCTGGCTGGAAGGGGTCAGCGCATGATGCTAACATTCTCACTGACAGCATGAGTCGACCTGATGGGATCAACATCCCTAACGGAAGTTCTACCTTGGAGATGTTGGCTATGCATGTCGGCCGGGTATTCTTCCACCCTTCAGGAAAACAAGGTACCATCTCAACAAGTCCTCTGGTAGGAACTATCCTAGGACTGCACAGGAGTTGTTTAATCTCAGACACTCCAGCCTTAGAGTAACTGTTGAGAGGGCATTTGGAGCTCTGAAGAATAGGTTTAAGATCCTGGATCAGAAGTCATTCCACCCATACTCCACTCAGGTTAAGCTAGTTCTTGCTTGTTGCATTCTGCATAACTGGAGCCTCCAGTGGGGCTTTGATGAATACATGCCTGAGGAGGAAGATGTCGAGCCTGACGATGTTGTTAGCTCCGGCCATGGTGTGGAGGCATTTGACAATGACGCTTGGAAGAATAAAAGGTTGGAGTGGGCAGAGGCGATGTGGCTTAACAGAGGTCAGTGCAGGATTTTAGGAAGATGGAAGAAGAACAAGAAGCAGCAGCAGTACCAGAAGCAGCAGCAGAAGGAGAAGAAGAGAGGAAGAGGAAGATCTGGTAGCACCGATGAACTATCCTCTATTTAGCCAATGACTCTTAATAATTTGAACTGTCATTTGATAGTAGTTAGGATGAACTGTCATTTGTTTAAGTAGATGGTGCTACATGTTTAGATTCTGTGTGGTAAGCTCACCACTAGTTATAAATGGTGACAACACCTTATGCAGGTTGCGACCAAACACCATGTCATATGTGCGCCTAATACAATGCCGGCAACCAAACGCCGAGTCAAAATTGATTGTCTCATGCAACTAGGGACATGCAGGCAACCAAACTATGTACATCTGGGAGTTTTTCGCCTGCAACCCCTCAAATCGGCTCAATAAAGCCAGGCTCGCCGGGCCAAGCTGAATCAGCAATGTAATCAAACACGCCCTAGTAGTACGTATGGATGCATGCATGCTCTCATGGCTCGTGCTAGCTATGCACGACTTGTCTGATGGCCCCGCTCCCCGGCCGGATGCCCGGATCTACTACTGTGTTGGTGAGTGTTTCCAGCTAGCGATCCAACTGTTAGCTACGTAATGGGCAAATACAAATTTCTAGACTTTCAGATGAGCCTAATATGACTAGTTTACCTATCTATTTTATGCCAACCGGTTGTGGCTTTTGAGCCTTATTTGCTTTTGTTGCTTTTTGTGAGCCAGTTTCTCATTTTGGAGTAGACTGCAAGACTCTGTTGAACTTATTTATTTATTTATAAATATGGCCGTATGCATCTTTCTGATGCAGAGGCCGGAGAGTCCCCCTTTTCGAAAAAGAAAAAAAAAGATGAGCCTAATAAGGTGAAAGGAGAGTCGAGCTTTCAAGTTATATCCTCTACTTGACAACGGGAGCGTATGCCTCCATATATGCCACTTCGTATACAGTCTTCAAGCACAGGAGCGCTCCTTTAACTATATTGCTTGCCTCTATAGAGACCGAGGCCAACCTTTGGGTCATCGCCGGTGCAAAAAAATTAAGGTCTATTATTTTGCGAGAGTGATCTCATGTCTTTTATTGAGTGACTTGTAACAAACTCTTTTCTCTCTCATATAATGGATGAGGCAAAGCTTTTGTCTCCGTTTCAAAAAAAATAACTTCGGTGAACAACTGAACAAGACTTCTTCTTCCAAAATCAACTCAATGTGCAATGTTTTTGTTTCCGAAGGATGATACTCGCATATATGATCCGATACGGCGAGAACACTTCTTCTGTTCTTCTCCACTGCATATTGAACAAAAACTTCAGCCTTTATTCATTAAGTAACCGGGTCGATGTGTGTTTAAATGTAGACCATTTACTAGACTGAAGTATAAATATTTATGAAGATATTAAGTCAAAACTTTGACGTTCTGGCAGTAGCCTTCTCCAAAACGATGGCATTAACATGGCCAGATCAAAGCTCAGAGCAATACTGGGTAACAATAGTGAGGCGATTTGTGACACGCGGGTGCGGGGACACTGAACCCATCTCGTGCTTTATCTTGGGACTTTCATATTTAAATATATTATATCTTTTAGTCGAAATTCCAATTTATGTTCATATTTAGATTCCTTGTGACGAGGGTTTTGAAATAAGACCATCTTTGAATATGTTTTAACACGCTTTTGAAACTTTGCTAAGTTTCACCTGGTAAAACTTGGTAGGAACAAACGATATATTCACCAAGTTTTAGAAAGATAAAACATAAAACCGTGCAAATAATTGTGGGGAATCAAATGAGTTTGCGGGTAGCCCTGCGAATTTCCGGTAACAATAGAAATATGTATGGTTTTGCTTGTGTATATACAATATGGAGTACTATATAGCTCGAATATATATCTAGTTAGCACGTTCCTAGGTATCAGTTCCATCATGATCTTGCACAAATTCTCCGTACTGCATGTTAAACCTTCACATTTACATTGCGTAGTAAGCATACTTATGAACTGCACAAAATACTCAACTATATAAAGTATTCAATAAGAGCACTACAGCTGGGCGTCCTAAACCGGCATCAAACGCTCAGGCGGCCTGTCCGGTCACTGACTGGTCACGAAACCATGACCCGGCCTGGCGTTCAAACGCCCGGGCTGACCTGTACCCCTCATATCTAGTCCAAATATGAGGCGGATATAAGGAGGCCGGGGCGCGTCTGCCATGTCAGCCCGGCTCACACTGACCCCACAAATATCCCCATACAGAAAACCCAAGACGGTCAATCCGAACACCACTTCACTCCCCTCTCCGTCCACTCCACTTTGGATCACCTCCCCTCTGATCCGATGGCCAGCAACGGAAGCAGCGGTGGCTCCGGTGCAGAATCCAACGGCTCGAACATCGACGTGGAGGATGTGGCTCTCCGCATTGCATTGAGGATGTCGTTGCTCGAGCAAGGTGGAACCGGCAGCGGTGGGTCCTCTTCCTCACCACCCATCGCCCATTGACGCAGCGCCGGCGACGTCGCCGAACCTTCCTTCCCGACGGGTAGCTCCGGCAGATCCGCTCCGCCAGGTACGCCGCCCACCTCCACCACCCTCTGGTCCAGAAATGGTACCCGGCCACCACTGGGTCCTCATTCCCGCGCCAGGGCCGGCACGCACGAGGATGCTCAAGTCTGAGGCACGTGCAGCATGGCGCGAGCGAGGCGATGTCCATGTGTCGTTCGCGTGCAAGCACGCCGCTCGATCCCGAGGCCGCGCTCCTCATGTCGGTCCTCCGCTGCTCTCTCACGACAGCAGAGATGGGTGTGTGGCGCCTCCACCGCAAGAATGCCAAGGCGCTCCGACACGCCATCGAGTTGTCGGAGCACGAGGCAAACAAGGAGGCCTGCCATGCGAAGGAGCGGGACCGCCTGCTCCGCATGTTGTCGTGCATGACGTGAAGCTCTGACTCCTACCTGACGGACGGCTCAACCTCCATCACCATCTCCGACGACGACGCACCTCCACACGCTGATGCCTACACGGAGGAGGGGCAAAGTCGTGCCGACGACCGGACGGGAAGGGGCCTGGGAGGAAATGGTGTCCTCAGCCCATCCCCGTTCTGTTTATATTTTACCTATGTTTTAAGTTGTTTATAGTATGGATTTGCCGATGAACTATGCTCCTTTTGTCCGTTGATGCAATATTGGTCTGATGAACTGGGATATGAACGTGTTTTACACAGCGTTGCCTGAGTTGTATCACTACTAGGAAAAGGGCTATAGATAGGATTGATACTAATGGCGCACCATGGAAGTAGTGCGTCACTACTATATACTAATGGCGCACCAGTTGGTGATGCGCCATTAGTGTGGAAGACACTAATGGCGCACCCGAAACAGGGTGCGCCACTAGTATTAATTTTTTTTCCATTTTTCCATACATACTAATGGCGCATCAGGTCGAAGTGCGCCATTACTAGTTCTAACTGGTAATGGCGCACCAGGCAGACAGTGCGCCATTACTGTATTTTTTTTATTCTTTTTTTTGCAAAACTACTAATGGCGCACCATTTCACAGTGCGTCATTACTAGTTTAAACTAGTAATGGCGCACTATGACCCGGTGCGCCATTAGTATATATATTTATTTATTTTACTTTTTGCAAAACTACTAATCGCACCATCTGCAGGTGCGCCATTAGTAACCAGGCATACTAATGGCGCATTTGCAGCTGGTGCGCCATTAGTAACCTGGGACCCCAACAAGATATTTTGGACAGCCACACCTACCCACTCACTTTCCCCACTTCATTCCCTCCACCTCCTTCTCCAAGCTTTCAGCTACCTCCTCCTCCTCATCTCATTTCCACCATAGATTCATCAAAATTAAGTGGTGAAATTACCTTTTTTTGATAGGTAAGTAAGGGGAAAGCTATCTTCATGATGTAGATCTACTTTTTTTTCTCCCTAGCTCGCTCCAACAACGTGCACATGCACTTTTTGTGGCCTAGCTAGATCTATGTATGTTTGTGGTGTTGCATGTGTTTGTGGTGTTGCATATATGTTTGTGTTTGCAGATACCGGTATTTGAAATGCGATAGTTGCCAATATTTTGCCGGAATGTTGATTCATTTCCGTTTCGGCGAGAATTTTGGCACTATGCATTCTTTTTGGTCCTATTTTTAGGGAAGGTCATGCCAATTTTTTTCTTGGTTCTAAAATATCGTTTTGCTCTACCCCGCAGGCGACCATGGTCCGCACGATGACCGAAGGCATCGTGAATAGGTTTTTGAGCTCCGCGAAGGCCGAGATGCTTCAAAAGAACGAGACGGAGATAAGATGTCCGTGTCGAAGATGCAAGCTGAAGAGCCTTATTGCGGACCCGGATTCCGGGCAGGTGCGGGACCACCTGCTCTTGCGTGGTTTCATGGATGGCTATCGGTGGCAAGGTGATGAAGATGACTATGAAGTCGTCCATGGGGGCCGGGCAAGAAATGAGGAAGGGCAACAAGACAAGTACCACCGCGGCGAGGGCGGGCGAGAAGACGAAGAATCTCCAGGACATGATCACGACGGTGATGCTGTACACAGTCATCATGTAGAAGATGTCGTACATGATGATGAGGAAGATCAAGACGAAGGGCATGATCATGAAGATGAAGATGCCGGAGCAGACGACGATGGAGGCTGGGTGCAGGACCCTCATATTCAAGAGCTGCTTCTCAAGCAGACGGATAACGCAAGAGCTGCCGCCCGAGAGAAAGCCAAGCTGGATCAACTGGAGATAGACGCGGTTACTCCATTGTATGAAGGATGCAGGCCCGAGGATACCCGCCTGAAAGTAACGCTCATGGCTCTGGAGATGAAGGTAAAACACAAAATGACCGACGCATGCTTCGACGAGAACATGTCATTCTGGCACGAACGTCTTCCCAAGGGGAACAAGTGCCCGACCAGTTTCGAGGAGGCGAAGAAAATCGTGTGTCCTCTGGATTTACCGCACGTGAAATACCATGTGTGCATGAACAATTGCATCATTTATCGGGACGAGCACGCGGAGTCTACCATATGTCCGGTGTGCGGCGTCACTCGATACAAGAAGAGGAAGAAAGCTCCTCGAAAATCGGTGTGGTACTTTCCGATCACTCCTCGTCTGCAGCGGTATTTCGCGGACCCTAAGGTAGCAAAGCTCCTGCGTTGGCACGCGGATAGGGAGGAGAAGAAGCGGGAAGATGACGGAAATGATCCGGAGATAAATAAAAAAGACAAGATGCTGAGTCACCCTAAGGATGCGAGCCAGTGGCAAGCGTTGAACTTCGAATACCCAGAATTTGGGAAGGATCCAAGGAACATCGTGCTGGGCGCGAGCACCGATGGAGTCAATCCGTTTGGCAGCCAGAGAAGCACACATAGCACCTGGCCTGTGTTTGTGTGGATGTACAACCTTCCCCCCTGGTTGTGCATGAAGAGGAAGTACATTCACATGAGTATGCTAATTGAAGGGCCGAAACAACCAGGGAACGACATCAATCTGTATCTGGGGCTGCTGAAGGAGGAGCTAGACACGCTGTGGAAAACGCCAGCCAATACGTGGGACGCCGCAGAGAAAGAATATTTCCCTATGAGAGCCGCACTGCTCACGACGGTGCACGACTATCTCGGTTACGGATATCTCGCGGGGCAGGTAGTCCACGGATTTTCTGGATGCGTAAGGTGCATGGATGACACAACGTATCGCCAGCTAGATAGAGATCCCGGGTCTTCGAAAACCGTGTTCATGGGACATCGAAGGTGGCTTCGCGACGATGACCCGTGGAGGAAACGCAAGGATCTGTTCGATGGTGAAACCGAACCCCGAAAACGCCCGTGTACGAGGAGCGGCGAGGAAATAGACGAGCTGTTGAAAAATTGGAAAGACTGCCCACTGCCGAGAAAGAAGCAAAAGGCGCCAGAGTCGGGAAAGAAGCGAAAGGCGCCAGAGCCGCTGCTGAAGGTATGGAAAACGAGGTCTGTTTTCTGGGACTTGCCATACTGGAAGATCCACCGTGTGCCTCACAGCCTTGATGTCATGCATATCACGAAGAACGTGTGCGAGAGTCTGCTTGGTACCCTGCTCAACATGCCAGAGAGGACCAAAGATGGGCCGAAAGCAAGGGCAGACTTGAAATCAATGGGCATCAGGCAGGAGCTTCACGCTAATGATGATGATGATGATGATGATGATGATGATGAGGCGAAGCAGGACACAGAAAGTCGTCGCAAAGGCAAAAAGGCCAAGAAGACCGTAAATGACTACCCTCCCGCGTGCTTCACTCTAAGTCAGGAGGAGATCGAGCAGTTTTTCACCTGCCTCCTAGGAGTAAAACTTCCTTACGGTTACGCGGGGAAGATAAGCAGATACCTAGACCCAGCGAAGCAGAAGTTCAGCGGGATGAAGTCTCACGACTGTCACGTGCTGATGACGCAGATACTTCCAGTTGCAATCCGTGGGATCATGGACGCGCACGTCCGTGAAACGCTATTTGGCCTATGCAACTTTTTCGACGTCATCTCTCGGAAGTCGATTGGCGTGAGGCAACTCAGAAGGCTACAGGAAGAGATCATGGTGATACTATGCGAGCTTGAGATGTACTTCCCGCCCGCATTCTTCGATGTTATGGTGCATCTGCTGGTCCATATCGTGGAGGATATCATCCAACTCGGGCCGACGTTCCTGCACAGCATGATGCCGTTCGAAAGGATGAATGGTGTCATCAAAGGATACGTTCGCAACATGTCACGTTCAGAGGGAAGTATAGCCAGGGGCTTTCTGACCGAAGAGTGCATCTCCTACTGCACGAATTATCTAGGCATCGAGAACCCCGTTGGTCTGCCCGTCAACAGGCACCTCGGCAGGCTCGCTGGATGGGGTCACCGTGAGGGTCGCCGCGAAATGCATGTCGACTTCGAGGGTCGACTCGCCGACTTTGAAAGAGCAAACCTAGTCGCGCTACAACACATAGACGTGGTCGATCCTTGGGTGGTAGAGCACAAAACATTTATTGAGAAGACGTACAATGACCGAGGCCAACAGAGGACGGACGGAGATATAATCAAAGAGCACAACTCATGTTTCACGCGTTGGTTCAAGCAGAAGCTTCTGTCGTACCCTTTACATGAGGATTCTTCCGCGGAAGAACAACTCATATTCGCCTTGTCACAGGGCGCCGAGCACAACCTGATGACCTATGAGGCGTACGATATCAACGGCTACACATTCTACACCGAGAACAAGGACATGAAGAGCGATGGTTATCAGAACTCCGAGGGTAACGATGGAATCCTACACCGGCAACGACAAGGACAGATACTACGGAAGGATCGAGGAGATCTGGGAGCTGAGCTACGCTGGAGAGAAGGTCCCGATGTTCCGTGTCAGATGGGCCAAGAGCGTCCTAAAAGAAGACCGGTATTTCACCACCATGGTTATACCCGAAGCCAAATCCAAGACCGCGGGCGCAAACGTCACCGCGAAAAATGAGCCATGGGTACTGGCTTCCCAAGTGGACCAATGCTTCTTCATTACCGACCCGTCAAAGCCCAGTCGTGTTGTCGTGAGGAGAGGCAAAAGGAAGATCATCGGAATGGATGGAGTAGCCAATGAGCAAGACTTCGACAAGTACGGCGACCCGAAGATCGAACATGACGACGACGATGAAGTAGAAGCACACACCACAAGAAGAAGCAGGACCACCCTACCTAAAGGACGTCCGTTCCACAGAAGAACTCCATTTGCGAAAAAGAAGGGCAAGAAGATTGTGAACAGATAGCTAGCTAAGATCGATTGTATTTAAATCGTAGTCTTCATTTCTCGATTGTATTTCAACATTTTGAAATGATATTTCTTCTCTTCTAGTCCTCATGAATATTGAATTATGTTTATTGTATTGAATTTCTAACTCACAAAAAGTATTGAATTTGTTAATGTTTTGTGAACTCATTAATATTTTTAAATTTTCATGATATTTTTTCAAATATTTTCAAATAACAAATTTGATGATATTTTTTAATATTCATAAATAATTTCAAATAAGAAATTTGATGATATTTTTTCACATTCATAAATGTTTTCAGATTTGATTTGTCATTTTCGAAAAAAATATTAGATGAAACTAAGTACTTTTTCATGACCCCCCGCACCCGTCAACGAATGTAAATGCTCCCTCCCTCCCTCCCTCCTCTACTCATCTCCTGTATATAGTGTAATAATTTTTATCAATAAAAATAAAAGTTACTAATGGCGTACCAGGAGAGGGTGCGCCATTGTTATCAATAAAAAAAGTTACTTATGGCGCACCCCTCGGTGGTGCGCCATTTCTATGGATGTACTTATGGCGCACCCCTGGGTGGTGCGCCATTGCTATCCCTTTCCCCCCTCTATCCCTTTCCCCCTCGCCCCCGCGCCAGATCAAATCCCTAGCCCCTTCGCCCCCCGCGCCAGATCCCTTTCCCCCTCGCCGCCGACGACCCCTTTCCAGTGCACCCCGTCCCCACATCCAGCGCTCCTCCACCCATCACCACCGCAACTCTTCCACCCCTCACCACCGCAAGCCGCCGCCACTCCCGAGCATCCCTCTAGTTTGATTTGAACTCATCAAATCGCGCGGTGACCGCGGCCCCCTCGTCGTTGCCGCGACCACCGTCGTCGTTGTCGCGCGGGAAGACGTCCAGGAGGATCACCGCGTTTGGCTTCTTTCGTTCAGGGAACCAGCTCGAGCCGGGGTCTCGCGTAGCCGCCGCCGTCGCTGCCTTCTTCGTTCGTCCGCCCACATCTCGTCACCCCGGCCTTGTCGAGCTCTCCTCCGGCCCTCCCCGTGGTGAGCCTCCTCCACCCCCACACGTTCCCCCCTCTGTCGCATGCACCCGTCGCCCCCATCGGCCGCCCCTTCCCCCTGTTGCTCCCATCGCTGATGGTTCTGCTGCCGCTGCTCTGTTGTTTTGCCACCACTGCTGACGCTGCTTGCTCTGCTGTGCTGCTGCCTGTCCTCGCATAGCCGCCCACGTCCCGCGCGTCTTGGCCTCGCGCCACGCCGGCGCCCGCCTCTGCAAGCCGGCACACCG
Source organism: Triticum aestivum (assembly GCF_018294505.1). Classification (NCBI taxonomy): domain Eukaryota; kingdom Viridiplantae; phylum Streptophyta; class Magnoliopsida; order Poales; family Poaceae; genus Triticum; species Triticum aestivum. Next base: position 179,841,621 of record NC_057801.1, read on the forward strand.
TCCGCCCTGCTGCCCCATCGCCTACTGCCTCCCCTTGTGCATGCTCCATGCTGCTGCTGCTGCTGGCATATTGACAAGGACAACAGGCTAGAAGTGAACAACATGCAACTGCAACCCCCATAGATATTTTTTTTGTTTTGAAAAAGACGATATATGAAATGTGAGAATTCTTAAAAGATGAATTACCGTGAAGTAGCTTGGTCGTGACAAGAAAATGCTGCATTTTTGGTACTTGAAAGGTTTATGCTGATTCAGCAAATGCATGTGGCCTATTGAAAATTTAGAACTTGTGATCAGTTGATGTTTGGGAAAAAGGAGTGTAGGTACTGTTCTTGTGTTGGGATAATTTTGTAGATTTTTAGGAGCTAGGGTAAATAGGGTTGTTGTTGTAAATTGAAAATGGATCAAAATGGAAAAGTGGGTGTTTCTCTCAAAAATTTCAAAAGAGTAGGATGGGTCTTTGTTCAAAAATGATTTATAGGAAATATAGGGTCTCCCAAAAATTTTGTGGCAATTTTATAAAAATTATTTGAATTAGTTTTAGTGCAACACAGGCAACTCAGAGTTTGAAAATGGCATTAAAGGAATTTGTTTTTGGGGTAAATTCTATTATGAAATAATTCCTACTGTTATTTAAAATATAAATGAAATGATTTGGAACACCAAGCAAGAGTTACGTTTCAAGTTGCTGAACCTTTTCATATAAGCTTGCAGAAGATTTAATTGATCATACAGAAAATGAAAAACGAAGGTCATACCGATCCTAGTTGGTATTATTTTCCTCAATTTTAAGTGTTGAATGAACACATAAAGAGAGTGCTAAGTGATTTCAATATATCAAGTTTCAGAATAATATATAGGATTGTTGGTTTTTAACCTTGGTTGCCATTGTTTCTATTTGTAACGGTCTGAAGAATGACTCATGCTGTTTGTGCTAACAATCTCTAAGTGAAAGCAACTAGTTGGAGTAGATTTGTGCACACAATACTCCTTCCAAGACAATTTGCTTCCAAGGAGTAGTTTCAGTTTGCTTGCAAGGAGTAGTTTCAGTAAAGTTTCAGCATGGTTTCAGTATAGTTTCAGCATGGTTTCAGTTTGCTTCCAAGGAGTTGTTCTCTGTCTGGTCCAATTCTGAAGAAATAAAAAGTGAATAGTTTGTTTGTTCCCTGTGTGGTCACTCTATTTTTTGAGTACTGACATTAGTTATGTTTGTTAGCAGCAAGATATTTAAATGAAGCTTGTTCTTTTTCAACTGTTCAACCGATGCCATGAAACTGAATATAGTAGTTGAAAACCCTGTTTTTCTTCCTGGTCATGAAAATTTGAAGTCCTGTTTGTGTTTTGGTTTTGTTGGTTGACAATTATGTTAATTTTTTCATTTCATGGGTGCTGTAAAATGTGCAGGTGGTGAGTTGAGGCTCGGCATACAGCTTGTTTGGACTAACCAAGAGGACGAGGTATGTTGCTTGCCCAAGCTAAGTGACACGCGCCAAGTTTTCTGTTATATAATTACCTGTTGGTGCTTAGTTACACTGCATGATACGACCATAGCAGATGGATGGTACTAGGTGTTGTTTTGTTTCTTGCCAATGTATTCAGAGAGCAGATGTGCCACTGCAGATTTCTTTTCTTGAAGGCTGCTAGCTACTTGGACTACACAATTCGACAAGTTCTGCCACAGATACCATCAAAACTGAGTTTGCTCTTAATTAAGCATCTCACCATATAACTTTAAGATTTTTCCAACATGAAAATGATGATAATTTTAAGACATTGAAATTCAGAACCTCTATTGAAACTGTTTTATAGTAGCATATATGAACTTTAGGGGACAATTCGTTGTTTACCTGGCCAACTAAAATCTCAAAGCTCTTAGCCTGCAAGTACAAGTGAACAACTTGGTGCTATTAGATCTGGAATGGAAGCTCACATAAGTTGAGCTGATTTTTGTCCATATGAAAGCAGAGGACCATATGGTCTGTGGCCTTTTCATCCATATGAAAGTAGAGGCACATTGTGGTGCTAGTTTGCTAGGTTTTGTCTCCGACCATCGTGTCGTGATGATTTTGCAGGTACCCCGAGAGGCCCTTGAGTTTGCCAGAATGTTGATTAACTTCCGTTCCGGCAAATTCGGGTACTCCATATGTCCTATTTTCAGCAAAGGTCATGCTGAAATTTTCCGTGAATTTTAGCATGACTTTGCTAAAAATAGGACATATGGGGTACTTGCGACTAATGCATGGGTCGGGGTATCTTAGTACTTAATTAAGTAGGATCAATTGCCCCTTTATTCTTGCTGCATTAAACCATAGGTGGCAATAGAGCCAAGTGATTAGGCCCAACTTAGAATTCTCCTTAGCATCGATAAACCCTAGATGATAAACCCAACATAGGTGGCAATAGAGCCAAGTGATTAGTGCAAGTGATTAGGCCCAACCTAGGGTGCCTCGGCATCGATAAACCCTAAATGATGAAAACTTAACTTGGCTGCCCCGGATGCCTCGGTGTCGATGAGAACCTAAATGATGTACGCTTAGGCTTTTAGGGTGCCTCGGCGTCGACAAACCCTAAATGATGAAAGCTTAGGCTTTTAGGGTGCCTCAGCGTCGACAAACCCTAAATGATGAGACCATGATCTTGTTCCTTGACAATAACCAACTTTTTGACCAAACTTTTTTCCTATTTAGAGCGAAACATGGCCCACAACGATGAGGCCGGTGGTTCGGGCGGCAAGCAATTCTGGGAGCTGTCCCAGGAGATGGAGGAACAACCTCACCGCTATGAGGACGCCGCGGAAGACACCGATCCTGACTACACAACCCCTAGTGGCGTCGGGGATGACACCACTGATGGTGCCGCCGAGGATGCCACCACTGATGATGGCGGCGCACACACAGATGGCAGCCAACCGAAGAAGCAAAGGAAGGACCGGCGCCCGAATGCGCTCCGCACCCTCAAGGAGGAATTCACTCAAGTGGACTCCGACGGGAATCCAACGGAGCCCAAACATATAGTCAAGGGGTACTCGCTTCAGCTCGGGTGCATTCTCCGGAGCACCGTCTCGATCAACACCGATAACCTTAGGAATAAGGACCACGGGAATTTGCGCAACCTCCTCTTCACGAAGCTGCACGAACGATACAAGTTCCCCGCCGAATTTGAAAACACACGCCTCTCAGGGAATAAAGTGAACAGTGCCGCCCTCACGAAGATGAGCACGGCCCTGTCTACTTGGAGAAGCGCGGTGAAGAGAATGATTGATAAAGGTGATAGTTATGAGAAGATCAAGGCGAAATATCCTTTGATGAGCGAAGATGAGTACAAGGAGTTCAAGATCAAGTGCGAGAGCAGCGCAACCTCCGAATCAAGTCAGTGGGGGAAAGAAATGCGGGAGTTGAACTTAGGGGAACACAAACTCGGTCCCGGCGGTTACAGAGTGGCGGAGCCTATATGGGACAAGGAGGACGCGGAGCGTGCCGAGCAAGGCCTACCGCCCCGCTTCGAGAAATACAGCGGTGACAAGCAGACCAGGAACTATGTCAGGGCCCGGTACAAGGAGGACCCGATAACAAAGGAGCTTACCACGGATCCGAAGACCAGGGCGCTTGAGCTTGTTCTGGTAAGGAATACACCCCCGCGTAATTAGCTCCATATGGTTGCACTCTAATTAATCCCCAATATTTCTAAATGGTTCACGTTCCTTTCGCAAGACACTGAAAGCAGTAGCGCGGGGTCGTCTCAGAGCTCCCCTTTCGACACCCCTTTAAATAGGGCGTTGAACGTAATGAAAAACAAGGATAAGCTCACTAAGCCGACGTCAGCTGGTCGTGTGGCCGGCAAAGGCTTGTCCACAAAATGGGGGCCATACTATACCGCTGGTGTGCGGAAGGAGAAAAAGACCAGCTCGGAAAGCCAGACGCGCGAGGTTGAAGCACTCAAGGCACAAGTGGCGCGGATTCCGGAGCTTGTCCAAGAGCAAGTGGAACAACAACTAGGAACGAAGCTCAACGCCATGGTGCCTACGTTGATTCATGGGCTGACGACGTGGATTGCGGGCGGCCAACAGGGGCCTCCCCCGGTTCCCAGCTTCACGGCCAGCAACTCGCACAGCGCGCAGGCGGCGCCATTGGTGTCTCCGGTGGCGGCGCCATTGGTGTCTCCGGCGGAGGCGGTATTCGTGTCTCCGGCGCCGGCACGGGCATTGGAGCTTAATGCACTCGGGTGTACGCCGGCCGGCACCTTGCCAGCAAGCGCCCCCTCTGTCAGTTGCACGCCCGCTGTTGGCGGTGCCTCGACATTAGCCGAGCTCGACGGCATCACGGTAACTAAGCTTCTCGGCCAATGACTTCATCTCCTTGCCTTTGACTGGGCATCCCTGATGCCCTGTACATGTTTTCGCAGGGCACCGCCGACGTTCCTTGCACTCTTCTGCACTTCGTGGGCGCTGAGTTGGTCGATGTCGCCAAGGGCAGAATCATTCAACCGGGCAACCCCATGCTCCACGGTAATCCGATGCCACCCACAGTGTATAGGGTTGAAGTGGTTCGGGTGCTGCCAGGCTGCGACGAGCTGTTACCTCCGATTCGACCCGCTGGGGCCGATGAAGAAGATGAGATGACCCTCAGCGCCTGCGTAAACTGGCCCTTGCTTTGGCCGAAGAGCCAGATTTGTTTGGGGGCGGGGGACACCACCCCACAGACAAGACCGCCAGTCGTGCCAGCGCCAAGCCATGGCAAGAACGCCACAACGCTACCGGACCTGCCGGACATCCCTATGGCATAGGATCCGGACAGCCCTATGGCACAGGATCCGGACGACGACGACAACGACGACGGAACATTTACCAAAGTCGATAAGTACTTTGCCGAACATGGGTACGCTGACGAGTTCTACGGGCCTCTTTCTCAAGAACCCAACCAAGACGACCGCAATCTAGCTGGTACAGCGGAGAAATCCAATTGCAACAGGCGTCGTCTGGCGTTCAGTTCTCAGGAGACGCCTCCAGCTCCCGCCTTCACCGAGCCTCAGATAGCTGAGGTGCGAAATATTATCAGCCCCAACACGCTCAAGAAGGCGGTCTGTGAGCAGAACTCGGTCCCATTACAGGAGATCAAGAAGAAGGGACGGAAACGAAAGACTAACAAGGGCGCCGGTGCGAGCCAGCCGGCACCGAGTTCGATCCGTGCTCAGGACGGGCCACCTTCACCTAAGGATATCTCGAGGAGGGTGCATGTGGCGGGTAGGGCGATGCTACCGCCAAATATGCTGAATGCTGCAACCGGTGCTATACGGAGTCTGCACGACAGTGTTCTTTCTTTGGAGAAGCGGCATCTCAGAGAGAAGGATGTGGCAAGGGCTTTGTGGATGGCGACATCGGGGGTACGATCGTCCTGCGGTTTGATGACATCTTTGCTATGTTTAACCTTCATCCGCTGCACTACACCTTCGTTCGGCTGTTTTCGCTGAGTATGGAGATGCGGATCATTAGAGACAAGACCCCGGACATCGTGATAGTCGACCCCTTCTACATGCGTGCCAAGCACTTGAGCAGCGCTGGGGACCGCCAAGTTGCGAGTTCACACCTCGAAGGCGTCATTCTGGCAAACCCAGATAAGGATAACTTCCTTGTGGCTTACTTTCCCGAGTAAGTCATCCCTTAACCGCCCCGTAACATATGATTTCTTAGATTTCGATCGTTCTTTTTTTTCTAACATTCCGTGTTCTGTGCAGTGACACACATTGCACACTCATCCTCTTAAGCCCGAAATATTCCATGGCCACGTATTTCGACCCGAACCGTAACTCCAAGATAGACTACACAAATGTCAAGAAAGTTCTTGATGATGTTCTCCCCGGCTACGCCAAATCTGGAGGCACCTTCACCAGGGCAGTTCGTAAGTACGGCAAGCACATGTTCTCACACAATACGAAGTTCTGCTGCGTCAAGCAGCCGCCTGGCGGTCAGAAGGTGCCTACTACGCCCTCCATCACATGCGGGCGATCGTAAGGGACCATCATCAACTTCTGCTACCATATAATCTCAAAGATTGGGCCGCGAACGCGGACCTCAGACAAGAATTCTTTCGCATCCAGTCGGAGTTGGCGGACATCATCCATCAAGATGTCCTTCATACCTCGGGGCAGTTCTTCCTCAGATATCAACCGTCCAACAATGAGATAGATGGAATGCTACAAATGCAGGGTGACAACGACCGCGATTTCATGACCATCACGACAGACGGCGGCTTCATCCACGCTCCTGTCCGATGAGTCGAGTCGAAAGTAGTGATGTGTAGTTCTGAAACATTGATTGGCTCATGTTGTAATTAAACTTTAATGAATTCGTATGTCTCTTTGGTTTGGACAGTCGTTCAACTTAGATGTAATCGATGCTATTTATTAGTAGGACCATGAATCGTGCTATTAATGTCTTGCTTTTCTCTTCCGATCCTTTTGTTGCATACTTACATATTGCTTATGTATTGTCTGTTGTTTGGCTTGTGCATAGAGATGCCGTCGTATGTCGTGTACAAGGGTAAGGTTCCCGGAGTCTACGACGACTGGGAGGAGTGTCGGAGACAGGTTCACCGTTTCAGCGGTAACAGTTACAAAGGGTACACCACTAGGGCGGAGGCCGAATCTAGATACGCCCGCTATCTAGCGGGAGAGAGGAGGGAGCGTTGGAGGAACCGGATGAAGACCAGTTTGATCGCGATGATGCTCATCGTGATGACCACAACTCTCTTCTATGTGATGGTAGTTTAGATGATCGATATCGACTTGTAATGTGAAGACAAACTCGATACTCGCGGTCTTGAGACTTGTAATGTTTTATCTTTGTTCGGTCTTTTGAATTCGGAGACTAATATGATGAATTGTATTCGGAGACTAATCTTCTATTGTATTCGATGAATCTGATGTTGCTGTGTGCTGCTGTCTATATTCTGTCCAATAATATATTTTGTAACCTGTGCAAAAATCAGAAAAGTAAAAAAAACAAATATTCATACTAATGACGCATCACCACCAGGTGCGCCATTAGTATGCCAAAGGATACTAATGGCGCATCAACACAGAATGCGCCATTAGTATGACAAAGCACATGCTTACGTATGGCCCCCCGGGAGGCACACTAATGGCGCATGGTGTTACATACTAATGGCGCACTGCTTGGTGTGTCATTAGTATACTAGATACTAATGGCGCACCAGTGGTGCGCCATTAGTAAAAAATACTAGTGACGTGCTACTAATGGCGCACTGGTAATGCGCCATTAGTAGGCAAAACCAGTGCGCCATTAGTAGGCCTTTTCCTAGTAGTGTATGATTTTGAGGTTTCAGATATGAGGGACGCAGATGTGAAAACCAACAAATGAAGCGTGCTCGATCAGTGCCCGCGGACGCGCCTTCGCGCCCGGGCACGTCCGTGGATGTTTGAGGACCTGGATTTGCTATCTCCGCCTGTGGACGCTCTAAATCCCTTTGTGGTCAGTGGAGGAAGAATAATTGAACAGGGAGGCGGCAAGATTGGAGTAGCTAGATGGATGGATGATCATCATGGATGCATGGTAGGAGTAGTATTTAACTGTGTCTCCACCATGTTCCATTCTCTGTGGCATCACACACACACACACACCAATCCTCTCCCTCTCGTTGGTCCCCCAAGCTAGCCATGATCCACCACATGCACCACACATGCTTTGCTTTCTCTCTTGCTCGCCCTTTTGTCCATTGATTTCCTCAATTGCCACCTTTTGGAGCATATACTATGGTAGAATGTAGGGGATTGACCACGTACAAGTCGACTGAAAACATATATTGGGTCAGTCGATTTTGACAGGATCAATATGAAGCGTTCTATAAAAAACATGTGTTTTTCCGATTTTTATTCGTTTGGGTCAGCCGTACAGACGTCAGCATCCGTTTTTTCATTTGAGTCAGCCGGTGCACCCAACGCTGACTCGACCTTTTTGTGCGCGGACGTCAAAAGAACACGGGAAACACTTTCAAACTTAACATAACTAAATATTAAAGCTGATCAACCGCCGGTGAAGTCCACATAAACATTAATAAAACATAATTAAAAAAAGTTTGCGCCTCCGCGGGCACTGCCTTAGGCGTCCTCGTCGTCCGACCCGGGGCCAGCGAGGTCGACCAACTCCGGCAGGGCCAACCCAGGGGAATGCCGCCTTCCAGTCCCGGGCCACGTCCTCCTGCTGCGCCGGCTGGGCTGCTTGGCCGCGGGCACGACGCTCCTCCTCCTCTTCACGCTCGATCTGCATCAGCCGCTCGCAGTCGACGCGCTCATCTGCTAGCGCGCGTGCCCTCCATTGCTCGAGGTACGCCACCTCCTGCACCGACTTTGCCTCGAGCCACACGGGGCGGCGCACAGACGCCTGGTCCACATATACCGCTCCGTCACGGGCTCCGTCAGCGGAGGCTCAGCCTTGGGCTCGGGGAGCCTCGGAGGCGACGGCAGAACCAGGCAGACCCCGACCGCAGAGAGGGTGAGGGCCTCCCCAAGCCTCGCCTGGTAGGCAGCCTCCTCCTCCTCCTCCTCCTCCTCCTTGCGCCGGGTCTCCTCGATGGAGCTTTGCACGGCCGCCGCCAACGCGGCCTGGTACGCCTCCTGCTCCTCCTCCTCTGACTTGACCTCTGGGGGCGGCGAGGGGTTGGCGTGGTTGTACTGGACGTCATGGCGGTGTTCCTTTTCTTGCTCGAGGGCAAACCAGACCTCCCAGTTGAGAGAGTCTAGCGCGTAGGCAGGAAGCCAGCACTGCGCCGGCGTTAGGAGCTCCCGATGCCTGTGTACCTCCTCGGCGTTAGCCCGCTGGGACCACGGCAACACTGGCACCGGGATGCACTGTGGATCCAGATGCTAGACGTTCGGGAGGTTCTCATCTGGGTATGACAGCAGCTGCCAGTACTGGTAGTGCCACTGTGCCTGGTGCATCGGTATGTTTAGCCGGTCCCTCACGTGGCGTGCAGGCGCCGGCGGCGGCAGTGGGGGAGGCTCATGGGACGAGCCGGCGCCTGGGGTGAGCTTCCCCTTGCCCTTGCCGCTGAACAAGCCCATGGCGCTAGGGTATGCTTGTCGCCGGCAAGGGAGCATGCGGTGCTAGATGTGGACGGCAGTGGAAGTGGTTGAGGCCGGCCCCCGCACGCGTGGATTAAAAAAGGACGGCCTCCTGTAGCTTCCACTCACTGACGCACGGGCCCGCTGTAGGTGGCTACGATAAATATGACTGCGGGTGATGGTTGGCTGACCGACATGTGGGGCCGTGGCGGATACCAAGGAAATGCACGGCGTGTCCGCGCGGACGCAAACCGGCCCAAATTTGGGCCTGAAATGCGTCGCCGCAGACATATAGCAAACGCATTTTGGATTTGGATCGGCGCGTTGGGCTGGTGTTTTTTCTGCTTCAACCCGAATGAACATGCGCGGACGAAATGAGTCAGTCGATTGGAGTTGCTCTAACCATTTTCTTTCTCAAAAATAGATCCTCTTCTTCTCTCTCCCGCCGCCTACTGCCACGGTGCCACCGCCCGTGGCCGGCAGCTCCATCAACATGTTGATATAGCTTCTCGCAAAGAAAAGAAAAACATGTTGATATAGCCGTAATGTCATGCCTCCACGTCCTAATTAATCACGAATCGCATGCCACGGGCGGGCGATTTGATTTCCAGCCACTACTTACTTTGGACTTTGACAATTTGCCACTGCTTAGATTGTAATTGATCTTTTGCCACTCATTAGTTTGCCATTTGATTTTTTGCCACTTTTTAACACAAAAACAATCCCTGCAAATGATGGATATATGGTATGGACAAAACGATGGGCAAGTATGCCCTTGTGTGCCTGTTTGACGCCGACGCATGCCAGAACTCAAATAAAAAGGTGAAGCGGCGGCTACCTCGCAGAACACGGTGGTCCCCGACGGTCGCCGGCTACCTCCCGGTGTCCATGGTGAGCCGCGACTTGGTCCCGGCGACGGCTGCACGAAGCGGTGACGAGCAGTAGCAGCAGCAGTATGCGGCACCGACGAGAAGCAGCAACAGTAGCCCGTGGCGGCGGCGAGCAGCAGTACCACGAGGCGACGGGGACAAGCAGCTGGACGTGATGGCAGAGAGCAGCGGCGCACGGCTGGAAGGGTAGGCGGCGAGCAGATGCACGGAGCAATTTGCCATGGACGTCCCTATATGCGCTGCCTTGGCTGCTCGTGGTGGTCGCCGAGGAGCCGCGGGGGGTCTCGGTCCGCCATGGCTGTGGCGAGGGTAGGGGGGGTGCGGAGCTAGGGTTGGTGGGGTGGTTTTGAAGGCCGGCACCGGGAGGTAGTCGCCGGCTTCGAAGGCCACCGGAGCGCCGCCATCTCCCGTGTGTACCGCAAACCAAAATCGAGGAACGGGCGATGGGGATCGATACTATCCTCAATCGGCTGCAAAGGGCAAATTAGGAATTTCACCGTGGGTCCCATCTAACAGGGTCATAAGAACAAAGTGCAAAGTAACATGTGGCAAAAAATCAATTACAAAGTAACCGGTGGCAGATTGTCAAAGTACAAAGTAAGAAGGGGCATAAAATCAAAAACCCCGCCACGGGCCGTGCCCCTTTTTCGTTTCAATGGCTTGCATGCATGCATTGATGGGGCTTCACCGGCACCAACTTGCATATGGGCTCTAAGAAGCTTCCATGCATGCAGCGCGTGTCCAGCTTGTCCTCATTGTTTTTGCATTTGCTTCGTCCTTACTGGCTGCCGCCTACAGTGGTTGGGAGCTCGACCGTCGATTGGATCGGTACTCGTGTGTCGTGTGATCGTCCTAGCCACTTGTTCCGTGCGACCGTGTGCATATAGATAAAGCTACCTTGCTGGCTCTAATGTGTGCGTGGATGTGTCAGTGACACGTACGATCGTTATGCATGTGCATGGGGTTGTATGATGAAGGGACGAGTGCATCTGTGCATGCATGGCATGGGGGCGAGGCAACTTGAATCGGGATAAATCATGTGCATGATCATGTGACGTGAGTGATGTCGTCGTGTCGATATTATTACTCCCTTCGTTTCTTTTTACTCAGCATATAAGATTTGGTCAAAGTCAAACTACGCAAAGTTTGACCAAATTTATATAAAAAATTATGAACATCTACAGTACTAAAACTATGTAGTATGAAAATATGTTTCATGGTGCATCTAATATATTGATTTCATGTTGTGAATGTTTATATTTTTTAATATAAAGTTAGTCAAACTCTATAAAACTTGACTTTGACTAAAACTTATATACGGACTAGAAAAACGGAGGGAGTACCTTACTTAGTCCACGTAAAGGAGAGAGTGATGATCCGTCCGGCGATTGGTTGGACGTATAATTGTGGGTACAAAGGTGCATGTGCACTGTTAGGGAAATGGTTTTCATATTCGTTGCCCTAGATTTTCAGCAGAACAAAAACAGTTTTGCTGGAACTAAGATGCCTGAATTTAAAATTTCAGCCAGTCAATTTCGTTTCGGAAGGCCAACTCCACAGCGCGACCCCAGCCTGTCCGTGCGCGTTCGTTTGGGGTAAAACGGACGAACCAGACGGCCCAACGCGCGTGTGCAAACAGACTTTTGTCCGTTTTTTTGTCCGCTTTTGATCCATCCCCGGCCCAAGTTTACGCCGCTTTTGGGGTGAAACGGACAGCACGCGGACGCGCGGGCCATCTGCGCGTGCCCTCCCCTGGCCCGCCCGTCAGTAGCACAAGGACGCCTTTTTCTATCCGCCCCCTCCCTCCCTCCATCCGCACCCCCTCCACTCTTCTCGACTCTTCCCCTCGCCGCCGCCGCCGCTGCCATTGCAACCGTGCAGCCCCTCGGCGCTCTCGAGCTACCCAACCACGGCCACCTGGTTTGCGCCCCCGCCGGCCGGATTTGGGCGGATCTGGTCGGTCTTGAGCTCGCCCGGCTGTGGGAGGCCGCGCAGCGCCATGGACTGGCCGGGCACCTGCCGGAAGGCCCTGGCAGGGCCGCAAGACCACATGCAGGCAGTGGCTTCTCCTCTACCCGCTCGGATCTGCACCGTTGGTGGTCCACCGGCAGATACACGAATGGCGGTTGGCTAGGCTCGGTGCTAGGCCAAAAGCTCGTCGGTGCACCGTTGCCACTCATTAAGTGCGACCACTGCCCAAAGAAGGTCGTGTGCCGCGTGTCTACAACGCCGGAACATCTCGGATGTGTGTTCATCGAGTGCTGAAACGATGAGGTATGTGCTCTTTATAGCTTCGGTTTGTGTTCTAGATTTGACTAGTTGTGCTAACTTCAAATTTTATTGTGTAGCATGGATGCAAGTTTTGGTATTGCGAAGAAGAGTACATCGATATATTGATAGAGCGCAATTTAGTAGATGTTCGTGCACTTTTAGCTAGCATAGAGGCTGTAGATGAGACAACTGCACTTGTTACTAGATTAGAGGCTAGACACGGGACTAAGTGTGAGGAAGCAACATCGACTTCTTTAGACTCGAAGAAGAAAGAAGCACGCAAGATCGAGCCTCCTTCGCAGATCAACAATGAGTGCATCGAGAAGGCACTAATCCAACTTACAGGAGCAGTTATGAAAGTTGGATATCTTCTAAAATGTATTCTTGTGGTTCTTGTTTTCGTTGGTCTTGCTTTTCTAGTCAAAATTTGGTGATGTATTCCCATGTACCAAAAATGAATGATGAAAAAAAGTTAAGGGCTTGCAAAGAAAAATGTACGCGGACAGGATGCGGCCGGGATGCGTCCACGCGTTGGGCGCAGGGCCACCGCATCCCAGAAACTGTCCGGACATGACCCCATTGCCCTACCCAAATGGACAGAATCCGGGCAAAACGAACGTCCGTTTCGGGTCGCACCGTGGAGTTAGCCGAAGATGGTGGAGGTGCAACGGAGCACAGGGGCCGTAGCCGGCAAGGCCTCAGCCAGGAACGAATCGTAACCGGTAGCAGCCGGTAGAACAAGTTGACGGTTCGGGGTGGGGGTGCAGGGTTCGCCGATGGAATTTGGGTGGTTTGCCGGTTTAAGAGGATGGCCGGGGGCGACATCAAGCTTCGACGGTGGGGGAAGCGAGGTGGATTAAGGAGAGGATGGGGCAGCGAGGTGGTCATAGAGCACCGCGGGAGGCGAAGGCAAGTGATTCGACTGATGATCACTGACGCTTTAGGAAAAAAAGATGAACATGAAGATCGGGAGGTGGAAGAAGGCCATCTGGCCATTGGATACACATACGACGGTTCAAAAAGTCGACTGATCCAAAGAATTTTTTCAGTCACGTGATCCCTTGCCGTTCCAGAAAAATCGAGTGATATTGTTTTTGTGGCCTATGACTCATACTTTTTAGTTTAATTTGGATCAAAATTAGACACGAAGTTCTATGTAGACTTATATACCCTGAGAAGAAGTACAAGTACCCAACCGTGCGACTTTAATTACTGTACTAATATATCTTCGTAAATCTGAGAATTAGGCAAATTCCTGGCTCCATCATGGATTAATCGGCTTACCAGCAGAGCTCAAAGGCGAAGCTCCTCGATCAAGCTTTACTAAGAAAGCTAGCTGCAGCAACGTAATTAAGGCTTTGCATGGAATTAGTTGGGCAGCTATCATGCCCTCCACGTGCCGCCGCCACCCACCAACCATGGATCGCCGCCCCCTTCGCAATCTCTTGAGATGTCAATTAGACCAACTTCAACAGGGGATTCATTTCGTCCGCCGCCGTCCGTTTGGGTCCGCATGAACACAAAGACGGCCCGACACGCCGACCCAAACGGACGCGTGTCCGTTTAACCTCCGCATGGTAAACCATTTCCGACCTATTTTTGAGCCGGATTTGCGTCCGCGCGGACACGAGACGGACGCGCGCGCGCGCCTACTCTTTTTCCCGGGCCCGCCGGTCGGTGGCAGCCACCATCATTTCTCCCCATTTTCCCCAAAAACACTCCCGTCTGCGCGCGCTCGCTCCCGTCCCAACCAGCCATGGACGACGCCATCGACCTCGACGCCGCCGCCTCCCTCGCCTCGTCCGGCGCAGCCGCCCCCGCCGGGAAAGGCGAGCCTCGTGCCCCGCGCAAGACGGTCGCCACGACCAAGCCAAAGAAGGTGCTGACGCCTGAACAGCGGGCACGCGAGTCGACCAAGAGGAAGGGCCAGAGGCACGCCACGATGTGAGGGATGAGGCCACCGTCGTCGCCGTCGCGCAGCAGGAGGTCACCAACGCCCGCGTCGCGGCGGCAACGAGGGTTGTCCTCTACATGCTAGGGTTAAACCCTAGCAACACGGCCTCGTCCAAGCCGCCGTCGCTGCGGCCAGCACCGGCTCGTCGGCGTTTCCTCGGATGGTGCTGCCCGACTCGCCCCGCGGGTCGGCTTGCAACCCGATCCCCGGCTTCCACGTCTACCCGCAGGCCTCCCGCCTCTCCGGGGATTGCTGACCCGAAGTAAGCGTGATCGCGCCTTCCACGTCCGCGCCCATCGACCTCAACTCCACCCCGGTGGCCGGTGGCTCGTCATCTGGCAGCGTGAGGAAACGCGCGGCAGACGCCGGCCGGCGTGCTCCCGGACGCCCGCAACCTGTTCGAGGAAGTGCCGCAAGCCGCCGACGAGGACTACATGCAGAACCTCATCTTCGAGGGCGGTGTGCTGGCCACTGGCTACGATCCCGACGAGACACAAAGCCAGGACGGCCGCGGGGCGTTCACGCCGGCCGCTGGCTATGATCCCGACCAGACGGCCTTCATGCGTAATCAGGTCGGCATCAACCTGGACGGCTTCGACCTGGACGGCTTCCCCCTCGACCACGAGTTCCCGAACAACTACGAGCTAGAGGAAGAGGACGAGTGCGACATCGACGTGGAGCCTTTGTTCGAGGACGAGCTCACCAACCAAGCCGCCGGTCCTAAGACGAAGCGCAAGAGCAAGCGTACAAAGGCGTACACAGCGGCCAAGGACAAGCTTCTTTGCGAGTGTTCGCGAGAGATTGGACAAGACCCCAAGACGGGCACCGAGCAAAAGCATTCAACCTTTTGGATTCGTGTCCACCGAGAGTTTCATGAGCGCAAGAAGTTTCCGCCGTACCAATTTGTGAGCACGCGCGGGTGGGTCTCAATTTCCAAACGGTGGAGGGTGATCCAACAAGAGTGCAACAAGTTTTGTGCCGCTCTTGAGAGCGTCAAAGCCCGCCTCGTGAGTTGCATCAGCATGCAAGACATGGTATTGCTAGCAAGCCGCCCTCTTTTGTGTCATCAAGTTCATCCTTTGCGTGTTCATTTGCATATCACTTGCCCATATGCTTGCATAGAAACATTTTGTAGGCATTTCAAGCTTTGGAGGCATTCAAGGTGCAACACAATGACAAGTGCTTCAACCTCTCCCATTGCTATCGGGTCATCAAGGACGAGGAGACGTTCAAGGCGCAATATGCCGCACTCAAGTCGCGTGGGGGAAGAAAGCCATGGAGGATGTTGGGGAGGGCGAGACGGCACGGCCGCGGGAGAAGACCAACTCCAAAAAAGAGGACAAGCGAGATGCGGCCACCAACGCTTTGATCGCAAGCGTGGACGGCATGATGAACAAGAAGGACTCAAGGGAGGAGGAGCGCCGGCGTTTTAAGGCGGAGCAAATGGACGCTTTCATGGAGATCCAAAGGAGGAGGCTTGACCTGGACGCCGAGAAGCAAGCCAAGATGTTCAAGCTAGAGGCGGAGAAGCAAGCCAAGATGCTTGAGATCGAGGCCGCCAACGCCAAGACCAAGGCGAAAGAAATGGCTCTCGCGAGCATGATGACCGGGATGGAGATCATGAAGGTGGATCTCAACATGGTATCGCCAAGGAAGAGGTCATGGTTTGAGAAGATGCAGGCCGATATGCTCAAGTTCGACAACGAGTGATCGATGGCAGCGAGCGCCATCTTTTTTGTATGCTGGCAGGTGTGCCGGCATGACCACAGGAGCCGCGATGGCATGGTCGAACTCAAGCCCCACCCTTTTTGTGTGCTGGCATGTGTACCGGCCGGCTGGCGAGTGCGCCAGCATGAACCTGTGGTGATATTTTCTGAAGCCGGCATTATGTTCCGGCGCCGGCATGATGCCGGCATGAGACATGGCCGCTGGCATGATCGCCCGCGGGCCTTTTTAAAAAAAAAATTGAATGCGGACATGAAATGGGTCGGCACGTTGGACGCACTGCCGACCCAAATGCAAAAATGGGCGGGCGGCCGACCCAAACGGATAAAAGTCGGACAAATGCGTCGTCCGTTAGGGTCAGCCCGTTGGAGTTGCTACCCCCGCATGCATGTGCCACGCTTGGCGCCAAAGATGCCGTGTGTTTGTCACCACGGCACCATGTCATGTATGTACGCGTACGTATGTACGCACTCCTGAACTCATGAACATATATCCCTGAAAAGAAAACCTGGACATACGAACCAACCTGTGGTTGGATGGTTAGAGGGATTATGATATCCCCAGCCCATCAAGGTTTAAATTCTGATGCTCGCATATTATGATATGGCGGCTCAGTTTTTCGGAGGTGCTCATAGGGATAGAGTGTGCGTGTGTGCGTTTAAAGGGGTGAGTGTATGCGCGTGTATATAAGCGCTTGCGTCTATACTTAATTCAAAAAAGAAAAAAAACTCTGGACATATATGGCCGGTGTCACGTGCAGATAATGCCCGTGCAAATGTCAGTGCACTGTCAGAAAATTTAGGAAGAACATGACCAGCAGCATGTGGCAAGGATGTTCATCTGTACGGGTGGGCCGGCTTGTACGATCTAGCTAGCTTCTGGTTTTCTGTCTCAAAATCCTTGCGTGCTTTCTTTTTTTCGTCCCTCACCTGCTCACAATCAGGCTCCTCTGAATTTTCGCTGCCCTTTCAACCATGGTCACTGCAGGCAAGTGCACACACGATGAAATGAGAGGGGGGGTTGTAAGGCCAACTCCAACACGTGATCTCATCATGTTCGTGTTTGTCCGTTTGAATCAAAACGGATAGACGACACGGTTCAACGCGCGGCCGCATCCTTAAATTTTATCTGTTTGGCTACCGGCCCGTTCCATTTCCGCTGCGTTCACATGGACGTTGAACGGACAGACACGCGCTTGCTTGTCGACCTCCTCGGGGACACGTGGCGCCCATCCACCTACCTCCACCGCCCAAAGTCAATGCGCACGTGCGGCGGGCCCCAACTGTCAGCCACCCAGCTGGTGGGCCGCGGTCCTTCTTAAATGTGGAAGTCGTGGACCGGCCAGTCCACACCTTCCACATCCTAGCCGACCTGCCTCCTCGAGCCCCGACATGAGCAAAACCCTAGCAGTCGCTGAGGGAGTCCTGGACTAGGGGGTGTCCGGATAGCCGAACTATCACCGTCGGCCGGACTCCAAGACTATGAAGATACAAGATTGAAGACTTTGTCCCGTGTCCGGATGGGACTTTCCTTGGCGTGGAAGGCAAGCTTGGCGATATGGATATGTAGATCTCCTACCATTGTAACCGACTCTGTGTAACCCTAGCCCTCTCCGGTGTCTATATAAACCGGAGGGTTTTAGTCCGTAGGACACACAACAATCATACCATAGGCTAGCTTCTAGGGTTTAGCCTCCTTGATCTCGTGGTAGATCCACTCTTGTACTATCCATATCAACAATATTAATCAAGCAGGAGTAGGGTTTTACCTCCACCGAGAGGGCCCGAACCTGGGTAAAAACATCGTGTCCCTTGTCTCCTGTTACCATCCGCCTAGACGCACAGTTCGGGACCCCCTACCCGAGATCCGCCGGTTTTGACACCGACATTGGTGCTTTCATTGAGAGTTCCTCTGTGTCGTCACCTATAGGCCCGATGGCTCCTTCGATCATCAACAACAATGCGGTCCAGGGTGAGACTTTTCTCCCCGGACAGATCTTCGTATTCGGCAGCTTCGCACTGCGGGCCAATTCACTTGGCCATCTGGAGCAGATCGAAAGCTACGCCCCTGGCCATCAGGTCAGATTTGGGAGTTTGAACTATACGGCCGATATCCGCGGAGACTTGATCTTCGACGGATTCGAGCCACAGCCGAGCGCGCCGCACTGTCATGAGGGGCATGATTTAGCTCTGCTGCCGGACAGTGCCCTGGAGGCCGCACAAGAGTCCGCTCCGACCCTTAGCTCGGAACCGACTGCGCCGATCGAGGATGGGTGGCTGGACACCACCTCGGGGGCTGCTACCTCTACGGCGATAGAGCCGAATACCGACCCTGTCCCTCGTGAAGCTCGTGACTCCAAGGTGCCGGACTCCTCTCCGGACCCCGAACCTTCCGCGCCCCTGCCAATCGAATTCGATTGGGCGTCGATCATGGAGTTCACCATTGCGGACATCTTTCAGCACTCGCCTTTTGGCGACATCCTGAACTCGCTAAAGTGTCTCTCTTTATCAGAAGAGCCCTGGCTAGATTATGGTCAGAACGGTTGGGAAGCGGACGACGAAGAAATTCAAAGCCCACCCACCACCCACTTCGTAGCTACTGTCGATGACTTAACCGACATGCTAGACTTCGACTCCAAAGATATCGATGGTATGGACGACGATGCCGGAGACGACGAAGAACCAGCGCCTATAGGGCACTGGAAGGCCACCTCAACTCACGATGTTTATATGGTGGACACACCTAAAGGAAGCGATAACGAGGAACAACTGGACGCTGCGAAGGATAACTCCCTCGAAAAACAGCCGAAACGGCGACGTAAGCACCGCCCAAAGTCCCGTCTCGACAACGACAACACCCATACGGACCCAGCCATAGAGCAGGGCGAACCGGTGGACGACGAACATGCCCCCGAGCAACCATCCAAATAGGATAAATTGGATAAACAATCCATCCCCGGTGAAAACAACAGTCCGGATAATCTCACGCCGGACACATCGTTGGAGCAGAAGAACCTCCAAAAAAGGCTCGTCACCACCGCACGAAGTCTGAAGAAGCAGAAGCGGAAGCTCAAAACAGCGGAAGACGTACTCAGAATGAGATGGAGCAAAGTACTCAAGGCCGCAGACAAATATGGCGATAGTCGCCAAGCAAAAAGCTACCTGAAGCGCAAACTACTGCCCGAATTTGATGAGGAGGCCGTAGAACCCCCACAATCAAAAAACAAAGAGGCCGCCTGGTCGGATAGACGACCACATGGCAAACAAAGAGCGACAAGCGGCGCCGCACATAAGCCGGCACGTGATCCATATAAGGATCCTCGCAAAAAGGATGGCCCGGTCAGGTCCATCTATGGGCCAAGAAAGCAAGCCCCAGAAAGCAATACAACACGTCGAGTATTCGAACATCACGGCACACCCAAATACAGGGGCGCCGCACACCCCTTATGTTTCACCGATGAGGTGCTGGATCATGAATTTCCAGCGGGATTCAAACCCGTAAACATAGAGGCATACGACGGAACAACAGACCCTGGAGTCTGGATTGAGGATTACATCCTGCACATACATATGGCTAGAGGAGATGACCTCCACGCCATAAAATACTTACCCCTCAAGCTCAAAGGGACAGCTCGGCATTGGCTCAAAAGCCTCCCAGAAAATACCATTGGAAGTTGGGAAGAGCTCGAGGATGCGTTTCGGGCAAATTTTCAGGGGACTTATGTCCGCCCTCCGGATGCAGACGATTTAAGTCACATAACTCAACAGCCCGGAGAGTCAGCCCGCAAATTCTGGAACAGGTTCCTCACCAAAAAGAACCAAATAGTCGACTGTCCGGACGCCGAAGCCTTAGCAGCCTTCAAACATAACGTCCGAGACGAATGGCTCGCCAGACACCTCGGCCAGGAAAAGCCAAGAACAATGGCCGCACTAACAAGCCTCATGACCCGCTTTTGCGCGGGAGAGGATAGCTGGCTGGCAAGATGCAGCACCAGCGACCCAAGTACATCCGAGGTCAGGGATGGAAATGGGAAACCACGACGCAGAAAGGACCAGCGCCGGACTAAGGGAAATGGCCCAAAGAGCACGGCAGTCAACGCCGGGTTCAAAAGCTCTCGGCAGAACAACAAAACACTGCCTCTCAAGGACAACAGCGACGAGCTATCCAACCTAAACAAAATCTTGGACAAGATATGCCAAATCCACAGCACCTCCGGGAAGCCTGCAAACCATACCCACAGAGATTGTTGGGTCTTCAAACAGTCCGGCCGACTTAATGCCGAACACAAGGGGCTCGAAACACCAAGTGAGGACGATGACGAACTCCACAAGCAGAGCACCGGAAAACAAAGGAATTTCCCACAAGAGATCAAAACAGTAAACTCACTTCATGTGACAACAGGCAAAAATAGAGCGGCGCCCATTAAAGTATGCGCCGCACGGTCCACCCCAGCGGAGTCCCGACACTGGATGTCAAAACCAATCACTTTCGACCATCAGGATTACTCCGGAAGTATCCGGAACGCAAGATGGACTGCTCTGATATTAGATCCTATAATCGACAGACTACAATTTACACAAGTCCTAATGGACGGCGGCAGTGATCTAAACCTACTATATCAGGATACAATCCGCAGAATGGGGATAGACCCAACCAAAATACGCCATAGCAACACTTCCTTTAAAGGAGTGATGCCAGGCCCATATGCCCATTGTACGGGCTCTCTACCACTAGAAGTTGTGTTCGGCTCATCCGACAACTTCCATCGCGAAAAGTTAGTCTTCCACATCGCCCCATTTAAAAGTAGCTATCAAGCACTATTGGGATGCGAAGCTTTCGCCCGCTTTAACGCGATACCGCATTATGCATCTCTTACACTTAAAATGCCTGGTCCACGTGGCATAATCTCATTAAAGGGAAAACCTCGAGTGTTCCTTGAATACGGAAGAAAGTGAGACTGCCTTGACAGCCACACATTAATCCGGCTTTGCCGATCAAAGCACCCAAACAGGTCATTCAGATCCCGGACACGGTTAGGCGAGTCCGGCACAAATAAACAAGGGGCTTACTAGCCGCGTACCCCCTTACAAGGGGCTGCACGCATGTACAACAAGAGACAATAAAGCTCAAATTTATTCGTTTTCTGACTTATACTCTGTTTATACATTTTTCGCACGATCCCTTTGTCAAACTAAGTTCTTCTCCTTTACAGATGGACACCGTGCTACGCCCATCCAGGATACGGCACAGCGGAGACACAGGCGCAGACGTGCAGTAGGGACCCGTTGCAAGGATTCTTTTCAGATTAAGACCTTGCGTAAACCTTTCTTACTGTCTCTTGTTGATACACATCCCCCGGTTTCTCACTATAACTGAGGAGGAGGCTGGCGTTTTGGCATCGGCCGCGTCAGAAATTTTTGCGCGTACCTGGACACTAGGGGCTTAGGGCATTGTTCTGCCCGTTTTCAGAAAGACCGAATACCTTAGGGAGTGTTCGGCGTCTCGAGTTAGGCCTTATACGCATCAGCTCCGAATCATGTCTTTGGTCAAATGTTGGGTTTGCCTGGCTCCTGTGTTTTGCTGCCTTACGTTCCGCTCTATCGGCTAACGCGGCACCAGGAGAACTACTGCGATTGTGCCCTGGTTCGTCCAGGTGAGCACCTAGTAGAGAAAGCCGAAAACTGACTGTCATGATATAGCGAGAGACTGGTCAACCACTCGATCGACCACCGGAATGTTTAGAATTCCTCCGCTTTAACGAAGGACCGTTTCCCGGTCAGGCACATACGCGCCCCGAAATTCGGAGAGCGCAGTGCCCCTAGGGGCTATATAGTAGCCCCACCATCGAACTCCTATGGCTAAGTGAAAGTGATAAAGCATTATAGTCCGGTTGCCTAGTTTGCTACGCTATCACCTCCTTCACAGGACCAAGACGTTGGATTAAGTGTGAAAATGCGCTTTTTTTGCAAACACCCCCGCACTATGTGCGTGGGGGCTGAAGCCGAAGACTGCCATCTTTCAGGTTATATACACATATACGTTAACGGCCGCACAGGAGGTATTTCAACACTTGAACGCACAAGTATAAAAAGCCCTTATATTATATTTGAAACATGGTTTCACAAATCATACATGTCATTTGAACATAACATTTTTCAAGCACTGCGTCTCTATTAAACGAGCGCCCTGCAGGACTTCCCCAAAATAGTGCTCGGCTGGTAATCGGCTTCTGTCCGAATCCTGGGAAGCAACGTCGGTGGCCTCCATCTCTGCCCAGTATGTTTTGACACGGGCGAGAGCCATCCGTGCACCCTCTATGCATGCCGACCACTTCATCGCCTCGATATGCGGCACCGCATCAAGGAACTGCTGCACCAAGCCAAAATAACTCTTCGGCTCGGGCCTTTTCGGCCACAAATGAGCCATGACATCCTTCATGGCAAGTCCGGACAACCTATTCAGCTCAGCCCACTCGGCTAACCGATCGGTCAATGGAAGTGGACGCTCCGGACTATGGAATTGCGACCAAAAAAGCTCTTCCATTCCGTGATCCTTTTGGCCTCGGAAGTGTGCGACTGCGTCTGCGGCACTCGCCGCCAAATTCAGATAAGCATCCTCCGCACCCCACAACTGGCCTAACTGAGCATACTTCGGATCCGTGAACTTCCTACGCAGCAGAAAGGGCTTTCTAGCCGCAATATCCCCGGCCTGACGTAGCTCCTCCTTTATAGCTCTCATCGCAGAGCGGGCATCCTTGGCTTCGGCGGTGGCCTTCTTCAGGTCCTCTTGCTCCGCTCGGCGTTCTCTTTTAAGAAACTCGCAGCGGTCGGTAGCATCCTTCAGCTCCACGGCCATCTTGGCCATTTCCTCCCTGCTTTGGCAGTGAGCAGCCTGTTCGGCTTTTAGCTCTTCGGCCGCCTTCAAGGCAGCCACATCACTTTTTCGGGCTTTCTCCTTGGCTCGGGCGAGCTCTGCCCAAAGGTCCTCCATAGCAGTGGCACCATCTGCATTAAGCATACATGTAGTAAGGCACGGGCGTTAAGCTCCCTTACCAGGTGTCTGCGGAGAAGCCACATACCTTGTGACTCGTCAAGTCGCTTATTGACCAGCGTGATGTCCGCATCCGCAATGTCAAGTTGCCGCTTCAGTTCGGCAACTCTATCAGTCCGGCTGGCCACCGAACACTCCGCCCCCTGAGTATGAAGGGCGACATCTTATAACTGAGATTATGATCCTCGGCACGCTGTCACTTTTGACAACGTACCGAGTCTCAGGGGCTACTATCTATACAGGGCGCATTCTATATGCAAAACTGTCAGAAGGTATGTCATTTTCGCGTACCTCAAACCCCGTCAGTAAACTTCTGACGGCCTCATGCAACCCGCTCTCAGCGGATGAGATCCTTTCAATCACCGTACCCATTAACGTACGGTGATCTTCTGAGATAGACGCCCGCCCGAGCAAATCCTTCAGCTCCTCCGACCGAACACCAGTCGGCGCCGAACTTTCCGACCCCGCTGGACTCGGGGAAGCCCTCCGTGATGACACCTCAGGGTCGTCCGCCCCGCCTGACGGTGCGGCAGATGGAGGCGTTTCGCTCTCCATCATCTCCGGACGAAGATCCCCCGAAGATGAGCTCTGCTGAGAAGGGCTGAGATTCGAACTACAAGGTAATAACTACGTTTACCTTCAGAAATAAAAACGGCGATGTCCCTTATTACAAAACTCCCCTTTTTACTTACGGCTCGCTAGAGGGCTGATTTCCATGGGGAAATAGTGCGGCCAGGGCTCCTCCCGGCGCAGGACCCTCTCGTGAAGATTTCTTCCCCAGCTTTGAGGCCTTGGTCTCCGGATCTTTAGAAGCGGTCCTCTTCTCCCCTTGGAGGGGGGGATTCTCGATCCCCCCTTCCTTAAAAGCCTCCTTAGCGGAGGCAGTAGCTTTCCTGTTCCCCCCTTCGCCCTCTTCCAAAGGCGCAGCCTCCAGCATCTTGGTTAACACAGGATCCGGCGTGGTCTCAGGGAGGGGGGCCGGACACCTTATTAATTTTTCTTTTGCTATCCATTTCTATTCAAGGGACAGCTCTTTAAAGGGCAAGTTTATGATAAATGTACGGATAGCATGTCCGGGCACAGGAACTACTTACTTGAGTATCCGGGCGATTGCAGCTCAGACCCGCGTCCTCGGTCAAGTCCGGACACATCTCTTGTGATCCAAAGAACAGTTTATACATCTCCACGGGCGTCGCGCCCATGAAGTGTTGGAGAGCTCGCGGTCCCTCCGGATTGAATTCCCACAGGCGGAGGGGCGACGTTTGTAGGGCAGAAGGCGCCGAATCAGCATGACCTGCGCCACTACAACCAGATTGATCTCCCTCTCTTGGAGGTCTCGAATACGGCCCTGCAATAATGGTACGTCCTTGGATGGCCCCCAGTCAAGCCCTTTGTTGACCCATGACGCCAGCCGTTGTGGAGGGCCCGAGCGAAAGGCAGGCGGCGCCACCCATCTGGTGCCCCTGGGAGCGGTGATGTAGAACCACTCCTGTTGCCACAAACCAAGCTCCTCTTGAAAAAAGCCCTCAGGCCATGGAGCGTCTGCCCTCTTGCTTATAACTGCCCCTCCGCACTCTGCCTGCCGCCCCTAGATCATCTTCGGCTCCACGTTGAAAGTCTTGAGCCACAATCCGAAGTGAGGGGTAGTGCGGAGGAAGGCTTCGCATACAACAATGAACGATGAGATGTGGAGGATGGACTCCGGATCCAAGTCATGGAATTCCAGCCCATAGTAAAACATGAGCCCCCTCAGAAAGGGGTCCGTCGGGAAACCTAGACCCCAACGGAAGTGAGACACGAACACCACGCTCTTACCAGGCTCAGGAGTAGGAATGACTTGCCCTTGGGCGGGCAGCCTATGCGGGATTTCGCCGGTTAGATACCTGGCGTCTCTCAGCTTTAGCACATCTTCTTCCGTGACGGAAGAAGGCATCCACCAGCCTTGTAGGTCGGAGCCAGAAATTGTTGAAGGTCTGAAACGCCTGAATCTAGAGCCTTGGGTGTTGGAACTCGAGGCGAGGAGCGGATTCGATTGAGATTGAAGAAAAGGAACAGGCCTTGGTCTCGTTATAAAGGGGTTGAATACCAAGAGCCGTCCCCGTGACCGTTTGGGGCTCGCCTTTGATGGAGGGGGCGCGCCAACGGGCGTGGTTGGGTTACCCACGCCCGTATTGATGAGAATCCCGGAATAAGGGGACACGATCTCTGCTTTGACAGGACGTGCCAAGGAAACCGCTTCGCTAAACGCACTGAGGTGGAACAATAAAAACGAATAAAGGCTTGGCCGTGGCGTGACGTCACGCCGCGAGATACGTCAGCAGATTGAACTTGTGTAAATATTATTCTCTCTACGGTGGTATGTGGAACTTATTTTGCAGAGCCAGACACTATCATGGTGTTCACAATCTTCTATGAATTATTCGGAGGAGGAACCCGCCTTGCAATGTCGAAGACAATATGCGCACAGGACTCATCGTCATTGAAGCCTGGTTCAGGGGCTACTGAGGGAGTCCTGGACTAGGGGGTGTCCGGATAGCCGAACTATCACCGTCGTCCAGACTCCAAGACTATGAAGATACAAGATTGAAGACTTTGTCCCGTGTCCGGATGGGACTTTCCTTGGCGTGGAAGGCAAGCTTGGCGATACGGATATGTAGATCTCCTACCATTGTAACCGACTCTGTGTAACCCTAGCCCTCTCCGGTGTCTATATAAACCAGAGGGTTTTAGTCCGTAGGACACACAACAATCATACCATAGGCTAGCTTCTAGGGTTTAGCCTCCTTGATCTCGTGGTAGATCCACTCTTGTATTACCCATATCATCAATATTAATCAAGCAGGAGTAGGGTTTTACCTCCACCGAGAGGGCCCGAACCTGGGTAAAAACATTGTGTCCCTTGTCTCCTGTTACCATCCGCCTAGACGCACAGTTCGGGACCCCCTACCCGAGATCCGCCGGTTTTGACACCGACAGTCGCCGTCACACTCCACTCGCCCACCTCCCCGCCGGCGCCATAAGCTGGCATTGTACTAGCAGGGGAAGCACGACCAAGAGGCCGGCTCCTCCTCTGGTCGACGCTGCTCTAGCAGGTCCGCGTCGCCCGCTCCACCTTCTTCGCCCGCATCACCTGCTCCGCCTGCGTTTGAGATTGCGTTGGCGGCGGCTGGGCACCGCGATAGGTCGTACATCCACGTCGACGTCTGCCAGCGCTACTGGGAGACCGCGAGACCATTGTCGTGGGGAGATGTCCACCTACCGAACAACTGGCATCTCTCGTGAACCGCGTGCCATCCCACCAGAGCCTGTGAGCAGCCGCGGCCGCCCCGACGACATCAACCCATGTCGTGCCCGCCTGCGAGCGGATCTGCTGGACGACCCCAGGTATGCCATGGATTCGTTGTTGTGGGATACGTGCCTCCGCGACGAGCACGACCTGTGACAGCAGTCTTTTTTGCCGGTCGTCCTCCAAGCCCGTCCTGCCTGCATCCTCCTCGTTGCAACAGCCCGCCCCAAACCCGAGGCCGTACGTGTGTGTGCAGCATCATCCCAACGACTTCTCCATCGCCGTCCCCGCCCCCGCCACAACCCATGATCGAGGAGGAGGAGGCCCGCCTCATGAGGCGGGTCATGCAGGACTCCATGGCTACCCATGACGGGCGGCAATGGGAGGGCCTGCAAACCGCGTTGGTCCTCTCTGTGGCCGGCGACGTGGCCATCCCGGGCTGGACCTCAATGTCAAGAAGGAGGTGGGGGAGGAGTCACCTGTCGCCGCGTGGAACCCTTGTCTGCTGGGCCACCGGTGGAGTTGGTCGTGCACGGCGCCGGAGATGGCCGACTCGGTGGTGTCGGCCATTGTCAGCGTCGCCGCCGCCGCCACCAGAGCAGGAGCAGGAGCCACGGGAGAAGGTGGTGCAGGTGCCGCTGGCTGCTCCGGTCTGGCAGGGTCCGCCAGCCCACCTTTGGCAGCCGCCTCCCTATGTTAACCTCACCAGCGACAACGACGAGTAGGACGGCGGCTCCTGAAGACGACGGCGGTCATGGACCTTTTTCTAGTTTTTTATGTCTTTTATTAAGTTTTAGTTTAATTAAGAACTATGTTGAACTTGGGTACTCATACATCTCAAACGTATCTATAATTTATGAAGTATTCATGCCATATTTACAACTATTTTATATGTTTTTGGTATGATTTGAATGGAACTAACCTGGACTGACGATGTTTCAGCAGAACTACCGTGGTGTTGTTTTTGTGCAGAAATAAAAGTTCTCGGAATTGGACGAAACTTTTTGATGATTTTTCTGGAAGAAAAGAAAAATACCGGAGCAAAGAACCACTACAGGGGGCCCCTGATGCCCACAAGGCACCAGGGCGCGCCACCCCCCGGAGCGCCCTAGTGGTAGTGGGCCCTCTGAGGCCCATCTTCGCGTGAAACCGATGCCAAAAAAACCTATATATCCAGAAACCTTCGAAAGTTAACCTAGATAGGAAGTTATGCCTCCGCAAGCCTCTATATCCATGAAAAACCAATCTGGACCCTGTTCCGGCACCCTGCCGGAGGGGGAAATCATCACTGGAGGCCATCTTTATCATCCCGGCGGCCACCATGATGAAGAGGGAGTAGTCCACACTCGGGATTGAGGGTTTGTACTAGTAGCTATGTGTTTGATCTATCTCTCTCTCTCTCTCGTGTTTTTGATTTGGCACAATCTTGATGTATCGCGAGCTTTGTTAATATAGTTGGGTCATATGGTGTTTCTCCCTCTCTATCTTGTTGTGATGAATTGAGTTTTCCCTTTGAGATTTTGTATTATCGGATTGAATACTTTTATGGATTTGAGAACACTTGATGTATGTCTTGCTATGAATAGCCGTGGTGACAATGGGGTATCATATTGATTCATTTGATGCGTGTTTTGCCACTCAACTCGTGGATTCCCGAGGTGACTTTGGGGTAATCTATGCATAGGGGTTGATGCACGTTCTTGTCTTGGTTTCTCCGGTAGAAATCTTGGGGCACTCTTTGAGGTTCTTTATGTTGGATTGAATATTATGAATCTGAAATTGTTTGATGCATATCGTATAATCAACTCACAGATACTCACGGTGACATAGGAGTATCTAGATGACATTAGAGTTGGTTGATGTGTATCGTATGGTGTTATTTTGGTACGGACTCTTAGATAAATCGATCGGAAGGGATAACTTGATGTTATTTTAGTACAAACTTTTGGATAGATCGATCCGAAAGAATAACTTTGAGGTGGTTTCATACCCTACAAACGATTTCTTCTTATGTTCTCCGCTCGATAAGAATTTGGAGTGATTCTTCATCGCACGTTGAGGGATGGTTATATGATCCAATTATATTAGCATTGTTGATAGATAGCACTAGTGAAAGTATGAAACATAGGCCTCATTTTCAAGCATTGCAATACCGTTTGTGCTCACTTTTGTTACTTGCTACCTTATTGTTTTTTATTGTTCCTATTACAAAAATTAATATCTACTATCATTACTACACTTGTATCACCATCTCTCCGCCGAACTAGTGCACCTATACAATTTACCAATGTATTTGGTGTGTTGGGGACACAAGAGGCTCTTTGTTATTTGGTCATAGGGTTGTTTGAGAGAGACCATTTTCATCCTACGCTTCCCACGTATTGATAAACCTTAGGTCATCCATTTGAGTGAAATTTCCTACTGTCCTACAAAACTCTGTGTTTGGAGGCCCAACACGAGTCTACAAGAACAAGTTGCGTAGTAGACATCAAGCTCTTTTCTGGCGCTATTGCCTGGCAGGTGAGTGCTTGAAGGTATATCCTTTGATCTTGCAATCGAATCTTTTAGTTTCTTATTTTATCACTAGTTTGGTTTATAAAATAAAACTAAAAAAATGGAATTGAGGTGGCCTCGTATTGTTCATCTTTATCATGCCTTTCTTGAAAATGACGGATCAAAAAATTGTGCTCAATTGATAGAAGAAGAATTCAATAAAACGTTTGGCACAAAATCCATGAATGATGAGCATGATTGCAATGTTGTTAGTATGAATTATTTGAATATCCATGATGCTAATGATACGCAAAGCCATAAGCTTGGGGATGCTATGTTCGATGAAGATGATATTTTTAGTCCCCCAAGATTTGATGTGAAAATTTATTATGATGAAAGCATGCCTCCTATTTATGATGATTGTATTGATAAAAGTGGATTTGGTGAGGTCGTGACTTTATTTAGTGATGAATCCTCTATTTTGGAAGAGGTTTCAATTGATTACGACAACAACGCGCTTGATTAAATAATCTCACATCTCGAAAGCCCATACCTCCTTCACCGTTGGGTCTTGTCATCTTATGACACGCCAGTCACTGAGTTTTCTTCCTATTCTCCTCGTCGCCCCACCAAAAATTTCTAATAATCTGGGATAACTCCTCGCTAAGAGAAGCGGAAAATTTAAAAATACCCATGGCATAGACCGAAAGAGCATGTACAACTGACTTAATCTGGAGTTCCTTCACTCCGCTAGAAGCATATTTTTCTATCCAGCCTGAAACTCGCTTAAGCGCTTTATCTTTTAGACTGAAATTTGCCGGCCTTCATTTGCCCTTCCGGCACAGGTAAACCAAGATATTTGTCGTCAAAACTAACAAAGGTGATTTTGAGAACCATCAAGATAGACATTTGATGTTCCAGACTACACTTTTTACCAAATAAAATGGAACATTTATCCAGAAATATGTGACCATTCTGGAATTGCAGGTATCTTAGATCATTTACAAGTTCGAGAAAAATATCATATGTCTTATTTGTGACATTCATACAAATATAAGGTTAATACTTAAGTGTACCCACATAATTTTTTTAAGAGCTTGTAGTTCATAGTGCTGGTTGACTGAGTCCGTGTAGACGTTGTTGCATGCATATTACTCTACATACTATGTTGTGCGCAATGGAACCATGACTCCCTCACGAGGCAAGCCAGGCGAACCGACGCACGCGCCTGTAGCGCGTGGGTCATGCTTCCCCAGCGTATCAAGAATAATGGGATAGAGCCCTCATAAGCGTTACGGATATGGCCATTGCACTTGCGGCAGAGCAATCTTGTTCTCATCCGACGACTATGGTGTTCCCTTCACTCTATGACAGCAACCTGAACTGCTGTATTTAGTGCCTTGAAAAGCATGGTCGCTCCAATCGGTGCTGCACTGGGTTGGTGTGAAGCGGGTAAATGCAGCACCAAGAACTTGATGCTGCTCGGAGATTTTCAGGGGAACTTGCCATCTCTGTGCTGCTTCAGTCACCTCACTGCCCATGCTTGATGGTAAATTTTCACTAATTCTCTATACATCGGTGTACATGTATATTTTAACAGGAGTGCCAGATTTTGGTTGTGTTAATAGTACAAAATGTGAGTCTTTTTGTTGTGTCAAGTTCTAGTGCGTTTGTGTCTTCAGAGTGTGTGTTTGTGATATTCAATCTAATCCTTGTATCAAGCGTTCAGTTTCATAAAGGCGTTCTTGAGGTTGGTCAGGTGGGGTTGTGACAAAGTTGTTAGACAGAGGACTCGGTCAAAGTTGGTTTACTCCCGATTACATGCACGATCAACCCACGATCTAGTGGCAAGCCATGCGGCACCTCTATATGTACCCCCTCCTGTATTCTGTACCAAACGGAAAAAGCAATACTATCAGTTTTACATGGTATCAGACAACAACTCCTTCGATCCACTCTCCCCATGACGCAACCAGAGGGGCAACCCCCCAACCCCTTCGCCTGCTTGTATATGCACGACCCTCGTCTTCCGCACATGAGTCATGTCAAACGTGTTTTACGCTACCTCAAAGGAACTCTCGACCACGGCCTTTCTATCACTGCTTCTTCTCCCACCACTCTCACAGCATACTCTGATGCAGACTGGGCAGGATGTCCAGACACTCGTCGATCCACTTCGGGATACTGCGTGTACTTGGGTGATAACTTGATTTCATGGTCGTCCAAACGGCAGCTTACTGTTTCCAGGTCGTCTGCGGAGGCTGAGTACCGCTCGGTTGCTCATACTGTCGCCGAAACCGTGTGGCTCCGTCAGCTTCTTCACGAGCTTCACCGCCCTCTTCATCGCGCGACAATTGTCTACTGTGACAACATATCTGCTATGTACTTATCATGTAATCCAGTACAGCATCGTCGCACTAAGCATATAGAGATAGACATCCACTTTGTTAGGGAGAAAGTAGCATTAGATGAGGTTCGCGTTCTTCATGTTCCCACCAGCGCTCAATTCGCCGACATCTTCACCAAGGGCTTGCCGGCGACACCCTTCCTCGACATTCGCTCCAGCCTCAACGTCGTCGAGCCCGCCGTTGACACTGCGGGGGGGGGGGGGGGGGGGGGGTGGGGTGTTAGACAGAGGACTCGGTCAGAGTTGGTTTACTCCCGATTACATGCACGATCAACCCACGATCTAGTGGCAAGCCATGCGGCACCTCTATATGTACCCCCTCCTGTATTCTGTACCAAACGGAAAAAGCAATACTATCAGTTTTACAAAAGTTGTTGGCATCAAATAGTGAAGACTGTAATCTGCCTATTGAGCATAATCTATTAAAATACTGGTTTATTTTCTAATGAGCAGACTTCTTTTATAAGTATAGTTCAAAGCCAAACGATAAGAATGATGGCTAATTTGCTGTGAATACCAGTATCAATCTAACCTGGCATGCTTGTTCCATTGCCGTTCTGGTGGAATGGTGGTTGAATTCTGATCACGTCTTCTCAGGACAGACTAGATTCATTTATCGGAGCTGCTTTGGATATCTGAATATAATTCAAAACAGATCAAATACATCATTGCACCTCAACTGAAGGATGAAGGTGTTCACTGCCAAGAGGGTATCGTGTATATGTATTCGCAAATCATGGATTCAAGCAATTAAAAGGTTAATGTAATACTCCCTCCGTTCCTAAATATTTGTCTTTCTAGAGATTTTAACAAGTGACTACATACAGAGCAAAATGAGTGAATCTACACTTTAAAATAATGTCTATATACATCCATATGTAGTAGTTCATTTGCAATGTCTAGAAAGACAAATATTTAGGAACAGAGGGAGTACAAATCAACAGAAATAAAGCACAAATTATGATCCTGCATAACTTATACTAGCAGTTAGCACAAACCACATCATGAATTGGTCACTGTGAGATAGTTTCACATTACAAGAGAGCAAATTCGTACGCCCAGAACTCTCGCCAAGGACAGCAACTCAATCCAGAACTCAATGTATGAAATGCAGACTAACCCCAATCTCAATTACCACAGAAGTAACATCAATGGTGAGCAAATGATGTTGCTGAATCGGGACACACAATTGTTCAGTCACTATGGCATTACAAAATAGACTGCAAACAAGTAGTACTACGACTCATCCGGGGCTCCTGGTAAATTATGGCAAATCAACTCGTTGCCGCTTCAATAACAGAGACCGACCAGCGAGACAAAATCAGAAACACGGTATCACAACAGAGACAGGTTTCATTTCCAACAACACATGCGAATAACTTTGGTCCACGATTCAGTTCGAGCTACAGAGGAAATAGCGAACTAAACAAGTCAGGGTCTCATCAGGCTTTTGGAATCTGCAGGCGGCGACAAAGAGCGACGACCGTCGGCCGGACGGCCCTAGCCGCCGAAGCCGTAGAGGGTGCGGCCCTGGCGCTTGAGCGCGTAGACGACGTCCATGGCGGTGACGGTCTTGCGGCGGGCGTGCTCGGTGTAGGTGACGGCGTCGCGGATGACGTTCTCGAGGAAGATCTTGAGCACGCCGCGGGTCTCCTCGTAGATGAGGCCGGAGATGCGCTTCACGCCGCCCCTCCGCGCCAGGCGCCGGATCGCCGGCTTGGTGATGCCCTGGATGTTGTCGCGCAGAACCTTCCTGTGGCGCTTGGCGCCGCCCTTGCCGAGACCCTTGCCTCCCTTGCCGCGCCCGGACATGGCTGTGGAATGGGACTGGGAGGAAGGGTGGTGGCTGGCTGGTGCTGTGATTTGCGGGGCGGGGCGAAGGGCGTCTTAAAGGGGACGAGAGGTTGGAGGAGGCATGTGCCTGCCGTTGGATGCAGATGGCGTGGACGGTCGAGATGGTGATCCGGGGGAGAAATGCCGCGGATCGGTGACATGGCAGAAAGCGTGGACCTGTGGATTGGCGGGCTGGGTCAGAGCTGTGGCGGCAGCTCGACATTTTTGGGCTGTGGGCGGGGGCCCGGTGTCGTCTTCTTGAGATTCTTCCTTCATGTGGGAGAATAAAAAAAATCAATTCAACTTGGTATACTTGCTCCATTGCTGTAGCATGTCCTCCAATGACAGATTATTAGTCCTTCATCCGAACTGTTTTGGAGATCTGAAGATAATCTACAGGAAACTTGCTCGAATGCAGTGACTGGTATACTCATTTTTCAGAGATTACTGGAGTTCACTTTTTTAGGATTCAAGAATTCAGATAACACGTTACAATACTTAAATATAATAGCTTAGCGGTCAGGTAATTGGTGCTAGAAGCTTAACTGAAGGAGCACTTCCAGCACTGATGTACTGTTTGTGTAACTGGTAGTGGTAGATACACAAAGCTGAACTGAACGAGCTTATTAACATGAGATCCCCGAGTCCATCTCGTGCTTATCAGAGGCAACCAACCAGAATACTGATTTCATACTTGGACACGGTAGTCATTTAAGCTACAAGATCGAAGCTGGCTACAACTGGCAGGTCATTTCACATGTTTGAGATAGCACACATCTTCTCTTTACACTCCTGATTGCGTCCAATGTTTCAGGATACTCTACCCAAGCAATGGCCGATCCACTCTGCAGTTTCAACAGTGGCAGAACCAGGAACAGCATGAGATACAAAATGTTCTGGTGCGTTGTTTAGGAATTGTGGGTGATGCAAGCAATAATGTTCCAGGCACGATCTGGAAGCCTGCAGCCGTTTGTGAACCTGTAAAATCTGAAGACAAGACACCAAGCCTTTTCTGAACCTGTAAAATCTTAAGACGAGGCACCAAGTAACTTGTACTATCAGTAGTAGTATGTTTGCAGTTCAGAACATGGCTCATAGACTTGCGGGATTGCAGTATATATAATTGGGCAAAGTAGGGATGGTTTCAACAGAACACGTATGCGCACTGAAGACTGAACATCAAACATATACCGCTACTGTTATGCAACTGGTCAGTAGAGGGAACTGAAGACGAGCATATCAGCGGCTCGTTCGTTCGGGTTCAGATGCAGCAAGCCAGATTGCTTATTGCAAAAATTGACAGTTGAATGATACTTTAAGCTCAAAATCAGAGCGGCTTAAATAGGCAAGAAATTTGATGATCTAATCCAGCGTTTGGTGCAACCACATTCAAGAGGAAAGGCTCACATACATACAGGGAGAATCAGGCATTCAAACGCACATGTATGAGAACAGGGACAAACATTTTCATTTCCATTGCTGATGGCAACAAGAAGGTACCACCAGATTAGGCATAACACATCCACCCACCACGAGAGGAACAGGGTTCTAACATGGATCTAACACGACGCACATTCTGAAACACAGCCTAACAGAGATCTATCTGACACGACGCATGGATATGGATTGCAGCAGCAGCCTAGGCCCTCTCGCCACGGATGCGGCGGGCGAGCTGGATGTCCTTGGGCATGATGGTGACGCGCTTGGCGTGGATGGCGCAGAGGTTGGTGTCCTCGAAGAGGCCCACGAGGTAGGCCTCGGCGGCCTCCTGCAGGGCGGAGACGGCGGAGGACTGGAAGCGGAGGTCGGTCTTGAAGTCCTGGGCGATCTCCCGGACGAGGCGCTGGAAGGGGAGCTTGCGGATGAGCAGCTCCGTGCTCTTCTGGTACTTGCGGATCTCACCGAGCGCGACGGTGCCGGAGCTAAGCGGTGGGGCTTCTTCACGCCGCCGGTGGCCGGGGCGGACTTGCGGGCGGCCTTGGTCGCCAGCTGCTTCCTCGGCGCCTTGCCGCCGGTGGACTTCCTCGCCGTCTGCTTGGTGCGGGCCATGTCGTCGATGCGCGGGGAGGTTGAGGAGGTTCTGGTGCTTGGGGGTTGGGAAGATTTGAGTGAGGCCTCCTTTGGTTTATAGGATTTTTATAGGAATTTTGTAGGATAGGATATTTGTAGGAAATAATTCTTTGGAGGCCTTTGGTTCACAGGAATGCCATCCTATTCCTGTACAGGATTTCTTCCTTTCCTTCACGTTTTGCAGGAACAGAAAAAAGAGGTCCAACCTAATGGAAAACTTCCTGGCGCGAACGACGCGCACGGCGGCAACTGTTCCTTCCCTTTTTTTCGCTCGGCCGCTTCACTCACCTGCGCACAAATAGAGAGAGGGAGGGGAAAAGAAGCAAAATCGACATGTCCAGCCGCCCCTCCTCTCCTCACACAGAGCGGCGCAGCTCCAACCTTGAAGATCGACCGGCAGGGAGGACGGCGGCAGACGGCCGCGCGACGCGACCACATCCAGGCGGCGGGCAGGAACCACCGGCAAGCTGGAGCATCTACCGTCGACCAGCTAGCCACCAAGCCCCAGCGGCATCCATCTGCCGCAAGTCTCTTCAGGTACGATTCTATCTTTCCCTCTCTATTGATTTTCAGATCTGGTGCTAATTAATGGAGAAATAGCCCTGTCCATCTTGCCGGTGTGAGATGCCCCTAGAAATCCCCCGTATCATGAGTCTCTAGTCCAGCCCAATCCCAAGATTTTTTAGGAAAGGGCCCAACAAAAATTAGACGCACAGTCCTAATCTAATTGCTCAGTTTGCTAGCTTTAGAGTCCTAATCTAATAGCACAGATGTATAGCTGGTGCCGTCCATCACGGGAGCAGTTCTTGTGTTCCCTACTTGTACTCTTGTAACTCTGACCAGGCAATACAATTGATTGTGGCTTGACTCATCTCTCAGCTCTCACTAGTCCCATTGTATGTCTTATTAAAACGTAATTTCTTTTATTACATAACAGTACATATTTTACTATCTCACTAGTCCCACTAATAATACGATTCAGTTTCTTCAGATGGATGATCAAGGCAGGATGATAGACTTTGGTATTCAAGGCCATGAGTTCAGTCAAAGGACTACAATACCTTGTCCAAATATTGGTCACCGTCAGGACAATGGTACAATTTCTCTTATTCTTATTCAATTTAATATGGTAAAATTTAATCATGGAAACACAACTGCATAATGTTCAATATATTCAAGGACTTGATGACCTGGAGTTTACTCAAGGAGCTACAGGACACCAAACAAATATTGGTCAGGACAATGGTATTGATTCTCTTATTCTTGGTTAAGTTAATTTGGTGAAATTAATACGGAAGCACAATAGCATAATATTTTGTGTATTTCAGGACTTGATGACTTGGAGTTCAGTCAAAGGATCATAGGACGCCGTCCTAATTTTGGTACGCTGCAGCGTTGTGATGACCTCGACTTTGACCAAAGGAGTGCAAGGCAGCATGAGGATAGTGGTACAAAATCTCTTAATCTCAGTCTTGTTAATGTGGTGAATTACTGAAATTTAATCATGGAAGCACAATTGCATATTATGTAATATAGCTCCTTGTTAATTGTGCATGGCGAAGGTTGAATAGTTCTCTACGATTCCGCGGCCTTTGACGTACTTGTGCTTGTTCTTGCAAATGGTATCTAGTTCCACGGTATGGGGCAAGAAACTGTGGTGTGTTTGCATAGCCCGCATCTACAAGATAATATTTACCATGAGGTACCTGAAATCCATGGTTAAGTGCATCTTGGAGAACCCTTGCATCCGAGGCTGATCCTTCCCAGCCAGGATGCACATGCACAAACCTCAAATCAAAGTCACATGCAACCATAACATTTTGTGTGATTGTTTGCTTTCTGTTTCGATATGGCTCTTGTTCATGTGGTGAGATAGTCATTGGAATATGTGTACCATCAATAGCACCAATGCAATCATGTATTCATATTATATCATGAGATATTATTTTGAATAAAACTTCAAACAACCATATTACATTTACCAATACAAAGTCAGAAATATATGAAAATGTATGCTTACATTGAAGTAGGGATGGAAATGTGATCTCCTCAAGACTGGATGTGGTCGAAGAGAAGGTGGGCGTATATAGATGCTTGCAAGCTTTGTAATTGCCTCTAGTACATCTCCAAAGTGTCGACTGATGGTTTGCCCACTGTGCTGGAACCTATCCTGCAAGGTTTCATTACTAGCTTTTTTTGCAACTGCATATAAAAATATGGCAACCTTTTCTTCCAAGGAGACTATTGTAGAATCTTCAAGTATTTCATTCTCACGCAGCTTCTCAACCAGAGCATGAAAGATGTAAGCCTCCATTCTGAAATGCCTTCTGCATAAGCTTTCATGCCCATTTAAGATTTCCTGGACATAAGCAGCTCCTGTAAGACTAGATGTATGCATTGGTTTTTTCTCCCTTCCTTCTTCCATGGTAGGGAAGACAAATAACATGAATTCATCCTCCATCTGTGACCTCCTGTGATAGCTTGGATCCATTGAAATGTGTGTAAATCAGCAAGAAATGCTGAAAATATTTGTATGTTCTATCAGTGAGATGTGGATCAGCAAAGAAAATACGGAGCTAAATCATATTGTCAATGCATATGTACTAACCTGTTGTTTATGTTATCCTGGTTGTTGTTGACGACCATGCTAGAAGCTGCTGGAGGGGTTCCTTCTTTGGTTAGCTAACCATAAACTGAAGATGAGATTTGTGTGTATTCTGAAGATGAGATGTGTGTGTTTTGATCTCCACAACAAGATGATATATAGGGAGAGAAAGCTAGTACAGCCATGTAACGGCTAGTTGCTTGAGAGAAACTAACGGCTAGTTGCTTTAAATTAAAATATTATTTCTTTATGTTTCCTATGTGTGTTCCTATCCTGTGAACCAAAGGGCATTTAATTTCCTATTCCTATGATCTGAGCAGCCATAGGATTGGAAATGCATACACCTCATTTCCTATACTTTTCCTATTCCTATAAAATTCCCATCCTTTGAACCAAAGGAGGCCTGAGGAGGAAGAAGGGGAGGGGGCGGCGTTAAATAGGAGGGAGCAGTGAGAGAGCGAGCGGGTGGTTTTTGGTTTTTCGGGAATGGACGAGAGGCATGTACTTGCCGTTGGATGTAGATGGAGTGGACGGTCGACATGGCGATCCGAGGGAGGAATGCCGCGGATTGGTGACATGGCCGAAAGCTTTGGATGTGGATTGGCGGGCTGGGTCAGAGCTGTGGCGGCAGCTCGAAATTTTTGGGCTGTGGGCGGCACCGGGTGTTTGTTGAGAACTGCTGTGCCGTGTTCTTGAGATTGTTCACGTGGGAAGGTAATTGGTGCTAGAAGCTTAAGAGCATCTCCAACAGCAGGCCGTTTTAGCGCGCGCGCAACGCGGCGGGTCGCTTCAGCGGGCGCACAAAAACGGCGCGGGCGCTATAACAGGTTGGGCGCGCGGTTGAAAATACTTACCCGCGCGGCGTATTTCGGGCGCCACCTACAGCGCGCGGCACACTCGAGCGCTCGCGCCCGCACTTTCTCTCCCACTTCCACCCCCCGTCCGGGCGCGCCGCCGCCGCCGCCCGCGCCCCGGCGACCGTTCAGGCTTCCCCGGCCTATCCCCGCGCGCCCGCGCTTCCGCCCATCCCCTCCTAGTCCCGCCGGCGCTCGCGCGCCTCCGTCGTCCAAGGAACAGCGCCCGAGCGCTTGTTGCTGCGCCGCGCCCACAAGGTGTTCGACAAAACGCCTACAAGGTATGTATTGCTCAAACTTCATGAATTTGGTGCATGTTTTGAATTGTAGTTTTTTATAGTATAGTATTGAACATTGTAGATGAGTTCGTCGTATGATTCTTCCGAAGAAGAATTTGATATGGAAGAGGAGAAGGATATTGCAATGATCCTAGCTATGCATATCAATAAAAAACCGAAGCACGGTGGTTCGGTTATGGGTCGGGAGAAAATTTGGAGAGATAGGATTGATGTCCATAACAGATTGATGAAGAACTATTTCGTGGAGAATCCCACATACCCGGAGTCGTATTTTCGTCGCCGGTTTAGGATGAGCACCGAC
The DNA here is from genome assembly GCF_018294505.1 of Triticum aestivum. Classification (NCBI taxonomy): domain Eukaryota; kingdom Viridiplantae; phylum Streptophyta; class Magnoliopsida; order Poales; family Poaceae; genus Triticum; species Triticum aestivum. Next base: position 179,880,734 of record NC_057801.1, read on the forward strand.
TTGTTCAGGCGCATTGCAGAGAAACTAGCGAGCCATGACCGGTTTTTCCAGCAAAGAAGGAATGCCGCCGGAGAGCTCGGGCATAGCACTTTTCGGAAGGTGACAGCCGCTTTGCGTATGTTGCCATACGGTATCCCGGCTGATCTAGTTGATGATCACTTGGCTATGGGTGAGAGCCAAGCCATCATGTGTGTCAAGCGCTTTGCAGTGGGAATTGTGCAAGTGTTTGGCGAGGAGTATTTGAGATCTCCCACTGCTGAAGACGCCGCAAGGCTATTGGCGATGAACAAAGCGCGCGGCTTTCCTGGCATGCTTGGCTCAATAGATTGCATGCATTGAAGTTGGAAGAATTGTCCAAAGGCATGGCATGGGCAATTCCACGGCCAAAAAAAGGGTTCCACTATAATCCTTGAAGCGGTGGCTGATCAGGAGACTTGGATTTTGCATGCATTCTTTGGAATGCCTGGATCTTTGAATGACATCAATGTTGTCAACCGGTCACCACTGATGAATAAGATTGCAAACGGTTAGTTGCCACCTGTGCAGTTTGTAGCAAATGGTCGTACGTACAACTATGGCTATTATCTAGCGGATGGCATCTATCCAAAGTGGCAAACCTTCGTGAAGCCGTTGAAAAAACCGGAAGGTAAGAAAAATCTTGATTTCCACAATGCTCAGGCGGCGGCTAGAAAAGATGTGGAGAGCGCATTTGGGATTTTGCAAGCCCAATTTGCTATTGTGAGAGGACCGGCTAGATTTTGGGATTAAAAAATGCTTTAGTACATCATGCACGCTTGTGTGATCATGCACAACATGATCATCGAGAATGAGCGTGGCCAAGATTTAGACTACTCACAGTATGAGCTCTTGGGACATCCCGTGCGAGTGCGGCGGAGGGCTGAAAGGGTAGCCCATTTTGTTGCCTCCTATCATGCCATTCAGCGTCCCGCAACGCACAATGAACTTCAGAATGATCTAATTGAAGAGTGGTGGGCATGACATGGACGACAAAGAGCATGATGATATCTGCATTCGACATTGTATTGTTCATGAACTATTTGTTGTGTTTATTGCATTATTAGTTGTTGTACTGAACGATAAACTATTTGTTTGAGTTGTAATGATTTATTTTGAACTATTTGTTGTTGATTTATTTTGTTTGTTTGATCATTTTTGCTCATCTTCATTGAAATGTACATGTGGTTTGTGCGGCGCGCGTTGTATTTTTGCGCTCTGCTGGAGCGGCGCGCGCGTGCTGCATTATAGCGCGGCTGCTGGAGCCAGCGCAAGCGGGCGCGCAAAACCAGCCGCAGCGCGCGCGGCAAACAGGTTTTTTGCGCGCTGCGCTTAGCGCGGCTGTTGGAGATGCTCTAACTGAAGGAGCACTTCCAGCACTGATGTACTGTACACTGTTTGTGTAACTGGTAGTGATAGATACACAAAGCTGAACTGAACGAGTTTAGAGCAACTCCAACGTGCCAACCTAAATGGACGCGCGCTTTGTTTCTTTTGTCCGTTCGGGTCGGCCAAACGGACGTTTGTGTCTGTATTTTCATTTGGGTCGTCAGGTGCGTCCAACGTATGATAGACCCAAATCCGCAACCGGTCATACTAAAAGAAAAATCTTACACACGCAGGCGAAAAATATGCATAATTAAACATAGATGGCATGTCAACCTGCCGGCCAAAGTCCACTTAAACATTAATGAAACTAAAAAAAGTTTGCGCCGTCAGCGCGCTGCCTAGGCGTCGTCGTCCTCCTCCTTCTCCTCCCCGGGGCCAGTGAGGTCGATGAGCCCAGGAGAACGCGGTCTCCCACGCAGCACTCCGGATTGCTTATTGCATAAATTGGCAGTCGAATGATAATTTAAGCTCAAAATTAGAGCGACTGAGATAGGCAAGAATTTTGATAGTAATCTAATCCAACATTTGGTACAATCACATTCAAGAAGAAAGGCAAAGGCACATGGATGAGAACAAGAACCAACATTTTTCATTTCCATTGCTGATGGCAACAAGAAGGTACCATCAGCTTAGGCATGACACATCCACCATGACAGGAACAACCTAACAGGGATCTAACACGACGCATGGGTTGCAAGCCTAGGCCCTCTCACCACGAATGCGGCGGGCGAGCTAGATGTCTTTAGGCATGATGGTGATGCGCTTGCGTGGATGGGGTAGAGGTTGGTGTCCTCGAAGAGGCCCATGAGGCAGGCTTCGGCGGCCTCCTGCAGGCGGAGACGGCAGAGGATTGGAAGCGGACGTCAGCTTTGAAGTCCTGGCAAAGAAGTACCAGAGGGGGCCCTACAGTTGCCCACAAGGCAACAGGGCACCCCCCCCGGCGCGGCCTGATGCCTTGTGGGTCCCACAGCTAGCCCTCGATGCCCATCTTCTGCTATATGAAGGGTCTTGACTTAGAAAAAATAAGGAGAGGACTTTCGGGACGAAGAGCCGTCGTCTCGAGGCGGAACCTAGGCAGGAGTACTTTTGCTCTCCGACGGAGCGATTCCGCCGGGGATACTTCCATCCGCGAGGGGGAAAATTGAAGCCACCGACATCACCAACGATCCTCCCGTCGTGGGAGGACCAATATTCATCAACATCTTACACCAGCACCATCTCATCTTAAACTCTAGTTCATCTCTCATACTCAATCTTTGTCTCAAAACCTCATATTGGTACATGTGGGTTGCTAGTAGTGTTGATTACTCCTTCTAGTTGATACTAGTTGGTTTATTTGGTGGAAGATCATATGTTCAGATCCCTAATGATATTCAATCCCCCTCCGATCTTGAACATGAATATGTTTGTGAGTAATTACTTTTGTTCTTGAGGACATGGGAGAAGTCTTGATATAAGTAATCATGTGAATTTGATATTTGTTCGGTATTTTGATGATATGTATGTTGTTTCTTCCTTTGATGGTGTCATGTGAACGTCAACTACATGATACTTCACCATATTTGGGCCTAAGGTAAGTCATTGTGGAGTAATAAGTAGATGATGGGTTGCTAGAGTGACAGAAGCACCCTAGTTTATGCGTTATTCCATAAGGGTTGATTTGGATCCATATGTTTCATGCTATGCTTAGATATATCTTAATTATTCTTTCGTAGTTGTAGATGCTTGCGAGAGGGGGTAATCATAAGTGGGAGGCTTGTTCGAGTAAGAACAACACCCAAGCACCGGTTCACCCAAGTAGCGAACGCGAATCAAATAAACATGATGAAAGTAACTAGATGAATTATCATGTGTCCTTGGGAATGCTTTGCTTACTGTAAGAGAAAGTTCTGTCATGTCCTTTGCTATAAAAATGATTGGGCTACGATGGTGCAACTTTGTTACAATTGCTACTTGTTACTAATTACCTTGCTATCGAACTATCTATTACCAATAATTTCAGTGCTTGCAGATAATGCCTTGTTGAAAATGGATTGCTTGTATCTGTGTTGGTAATTCCCCGAAGAGGAGAGGATGATGCAGCACAACAACGATAAGTATTTTCCTCGGCTATGAAACCAAGATTATCAACCCAGTAGGAGAACCAATCAACACTATGTAAACAACCTGCACATAAAGAACAAATACGTGCAACCCAACGCGCAAGAGGGGTTATCAATCCCTCCTCGGTATTGAGATAGATAAAATTGTATGAGATTTGATAAATAGATCTTGCAAAATCACAAAAAAGGGTACAACAAGGTATTTTTGGTTTTAATATGATAAGAAAATAGACCCGTGGGCCATAAATTTCACTAGAAGGCTTCTCTCGAGAAAATAGTGTTGGGAAACGTTGCAGGGAAAACAAAAAAATTCTATGCACATGCAAGATCTATCCATGGAGATGCATATCAACGAGAGGGGAGAGTGTGTATATGTACCCTTGTAGACCGTAAGAGGAAGCGTTTAGTAACTCGGTTGATGTAGTCGAACTTCTTCATGATCCAACTGATCAAGTACCGAATGTACGACACCTCCGTGTTCATCACATGTTCAGCTTGATGACGTCCTCGCCTTCTTGATCCAGCAAGACGGCGAAGTAGTGGATGAGTTCCGGCAGCACGACACCGTGGTGACGCTGATGGTGATGCTATCTCCACAGGGCTTCGCCTAAGCACTACGAAAACATGACCGAGGGACGAAACTTTGGAGGGGGATGCCGCACACGGCTAAGAGATTGTTGTGGTTATGTGTGGCGCCCCCTCCCACATATAGGTAGGTGGGGGAAGAGGGGAGGCTACTAGGAGGCGCCCCAAGTAGGTCGAATCCTACTTGGGGTCCTCCCCAAGTCGCGCCCCCCTTTCCTTATTAGGTGAGCGAGGAAAGGCAGGGGAGGGTGCCCCCCCTTCCTTTCTCCCATGAGAAGGGGAAAGCAGGAGGGGCTAGCCCTCCCCCTTTCATTCCCTAGGGCCGGTGGCCAGGGAGAGGGGCGCGCCAGACCTCTTGTGGGCTAGTCTGTGCCCCCCTGGCCCATTAGGCCCAAACACCTATCGGGGGTGTCCGGAACCCCTTCCGGCGCCCCGATAACTACCCGACGCACTCCGAAACTCTTCTAGTGTCCGAATATCATCGTCCTATATATCAATATTTACCTCCAGACCATTCCGTAGCTCCTCGTCATGTCTGTGATCTCATCTGGGACTCCGAACAACATTCGGTCACCAAATCATATAACTCATATAACATTATATCGTCAACGAACGTTAAGCGTGCGGACCCTACGGGTTCGAGAACTATGTAGACATGACCGAGACACCTCTCTGATCAATAACCAATAGCGGAACCTAGATGCCCATATTGGCTCCTACATATTCTATGAAGATCTTTATGTTGGGGAACGTTGCAGAAAATTAAAATTTTTCCTACGGTTTCACCAAGATCCATCTATGAGTTCATCTAAGCAACGAGTCTAGGGAGAGAGTTTGCATCTACATACCACTTGTAGATCGCGTGCGGAAGCTTGCAGGGTGATGATGTAGTCGTACTCGACGTGATCCAAATCACCGATGACCAGCGCCGAACGGACGGCACCTCCGCGTTCAACACACGTACGGGACGGGAGACGTCTCCTCCTTCTTGATCCAGCAAGGGGGAAGGAGAGGTTGATGAAGATCCAGCAGCACGATGGCGTGGTGGTGGATGCAGGGCGTCACAGCAGCAGGGCTTCGCCGAGACTACGAGGGAGAGACGTAACGGGGGGAGGTGGAGGCGCCAGGGGCTGGTGTATGAAGTCCCTCCTCTCCCCCACTATATATAGGGGTGCCAGGGGGGCGCCGGCCCTAGTAGATGAGATCTACTAGGGGGGGCGGCGGCCTAGGGGAGGTTTCCCTCCCCCCAAGGCACCTAGGGGTGCCTTCCACCACTAGGACTCCTCCTAGGGGGAAACCCTAGGCGCATGGGCCTATAGGGGCTGGTGCCCTTGGCCCATGATGGCCAAGGCGCACCCCCCTACAGCCCATGTGGCCCCCCGGGACAGGTGGCCCCACCCGGTGGACCCCCGGGACCCTTTCGGTGGTCCCGGTACAATACCGATAACCCCGAAACTTGTCCCGATGCCCGAAATAGCACTTCCTATATATAATTATTTACCTCCGGACCATTCCGGAACTCCTCGTGACATCCGGGATCTCATCCGGGACTCCGAACAACATTCGGGTTTCTGCATATCCATATCTTCATAACCCTAGCGTCACCGAACCTTAAGTGTGTAGACCCTACGGGTTCGGGAGACATGCAGACATGACCGAGACGCTCTCAGTCAATAACCATCAGCGGGATCTGGATACCCATGATGGCTCCCACATGCTCCTCGATGTTGTCATTGGATGAACCACTATGTCGAGGATTCGATCAAACCCTGTATGCAATTCCCTTTGTCAATCGGTACGTTACTTGCCCGAGACTTGATCGTCGGTATCCCAATACCTTGTTCAGTCTTGTTACCGGCAAGTCACTTTACTCGTACCGTAATGCATGATCCCGTGTCCAACACCTTGGTCACATTGAGCTCAATATGATGATGCATTACCGAGTGGGCCCAGAGATACCTCTCCGTCATACGGAGTGACAAATCCCAGTCTCGATCCGTGTCAACCCAACAGCTACTTTCGGAGATACCTGTAATGCACCTTTATAGTCACCCAGTTACGTTGTGACGTTTGATACACCCAAGGCACTCTTACGGTATCCGGGAGTTACACGATCTCATGGTCGAAGGAAGAGATACTTGACACTTGCAAAGCTCTAGCAAAACGAACTACACGATCTTTTATGCTATGCTTAGGATTGGGTCTTGTCCATCACATCATTCTCCTAATGATGTGATCCCGTTATCAACGACATCCAATGTCCATAGTCAGGAAACCATGACTATCTGTTGATCACAACGAGCTGGTCAACTAGAGGCTTACCAAGGACATAGTGTGCTCTAAGTATTCACACGTGTATTACGATTTCCGGATAATACAGTTATAGCATGAATAAAAGACAATTATCATGAACAATGAAATATAATAATACTTTTATTATTGCCTCTAGGGCATATTTCCAACAGTCTCCCACTTGCACTAGAGTCACTAATCTAGTTACATTGTGATGAATCGAACACCCATAGAGTTCTGGTGTTGATCATGTTTTGCACGCGAGAGAGGTTTAGTCAGCGGATCTGCGACATTCAGATCCATGTGCACTTTGCAAATCTCTATGTCTCCATCTTGAATTTTCACGGATGGAGTTGAAACGACGCTTGATGTGCCTGGTCTTCTTGTGAAACCTGGGCTCCTTTGCGAGGGCAATAGCTCCAGTGTTGTCACAGAAGAGTTTGATCGGCCCCGACGCATTGGGTATGACTCCTAGGTCGGTGATGAACTCCTTCACCCAAATCGCTTCATGTGCTGCCTCCGAGGCTGCCATGTACTCCGCTTCACACGTAGATCCCGCCACGACGCTCTGCTTGCAGCTGCACCAGCTTACTGCTCCACCATTCAACATATACACGTATCCGGTTTGTGACTTAGAGTCATCCAGATCTGAGTTGAAGCTAGCGTCGACGTAACCCTTTACGACGAGCTCTTCGTCTCCTCCATAAACGAGAAACATGTCCTTTGTCCTTTTCAGGTACTTCAGGATATTCTTGACCGCTGTCCAGTGTTCCTTGCCGGGATTACTTTGGTATCTTGCTACCAAACTTACGGCAAGGTTTACATCGGGTCTGGTACACAGCATGGCATACATAATAGATCCTATGGCTGAAGCATAGGGGATGACACTCATCTCTTCTTTATCTTTTGCCGTGGTCGGTGACTGAGCTGAGCTCAGTCTCATACCTTGTAACATAGGCAAAAACCCCTTCTTGGACTGATCCATTCTGAATCTCTTCAAAATCTTATCAAGGTATGTGTTTTGTGAAAGACCTATGAGGCGTCTCGATCTATCTCTATAGATCTTGATGCCTAATATATAAGCAGCTTTTCCAAGGTCCTTCATTGAAAAACACTTATTCAAGTAGGCCTTAATGCTGTCCAGAAATTCTATATTATTTCCCATCAGGAGTATGTCATCTACATATAATATGAGAAATGCTACAGAGCTCCCACTCACTTTCTTGTAAACGCAGGCTTCTCCATAAGTCTGCATAAACCCAAACGCTTTGATCATCTCATCAAAGCGAATGTTCCAACTCCGAGATGCTTGCACCAGTCCATAAATGGATCGCTGGAGCTTGCATACTTTGTTAGCGTTCCGAGGATCGACAAAACCTTCCGGCTACATCATATACAGTTCTTCCTTAAGATGCCCGTTAAGGAATGCTGTTTTGACGTCCATCTGCCATATCTCATAATCATAGTATGCGGCAATTGCTAACATGATTCGGACGGACTTTAGCTTCGCTACGGGAGAGAATGTCTCGTCGTAGTCAATCCCTTGAATCTGTCGATAACCCTTAGCGACAAGTCGAGCTTTATAGATGGTAACATTACCATCCGCGTCCGTCTTCTTCTTAAAGATCCATTTGTTTTCTATCGCTCGCCGATCATCGAGCAAGTCTGTCAAAGTCCATACTTTGTTTTCATACATGGATTCTATCTCGGATTTCATGGCTTCAAGCCATTTGTTGGAATCCGGGCCCGCCATTGCTTCTTCATAGTTCGAAGGTTCATTGTTGTCTAACAACATGATTTCCAGGACAGGGTTGCCGTACCACTCTGGTGCGGAACGTGTCCTTGTGGACCTACGAAGTTCAGCAGTAACTTGATCCGAAGTACCTTGATCATTATCATGGTTTTTCTCTTCAGTTGGTGTGGGCATCATAGGAACGGTTTCCTGTGCTGCGTCACTATCCCGCTCAAGAGGTAGTACTTCATCGAGTTCTACTTTCCTCCCACTTACTTCTTTCGAGAGAAACTCTTTTTCCAGAAAGCATCTGTTCTTGGCAACAAAGATCTTGCCTTCGGATCTTAAGTAGAAGGTATACCCTACAGTTTCCTTAGGGTATCCTATGAATACGCATTTTTCCGACTTGGGTTCGAGCTTTTCAGGTTGAAGTTTCTTGACATAAGCTTCGCATCCCCAAACTTTTAGAAACGACAGCTTAGGTTTCTTTCCAAACCATAATTCATACGGTGTCGTCTCAACGGATTTAGACGGTGCCCTATTTAAAGTGAATGTAGCTGTCTCTAGAGCGTATCCCCAAAATGATAGCGGTAAATCGGTAAGAGACATCATAGACCGCACCATATCCAATAGAGTGCGATTACGACGTTCGGACACACCGTTTCGCTGAGGTGTTCCAGGCGGCGTGAGCTGTGAAACGATTCCACATTTCTTTAAGTGTGTACCAAATTCGTGACTTAAGTATTCTCCTCCACGATCTGATCGTAAGAATTTTATCTTTCGGTCACGTTGATTCTCCACCTCATTCTGAAATTCCTTGAACTTTTCAAAGGTCTCAGACTTGTGTTTCATTAAGTAGACATACCCATATCTACTCAAGTCATCTGTGAGAGTGAGAACATAACGATATCCTGCGCGAGCCTCAACGCTCATTGGACCGCACACATTGGTATGTATGATTTCCAACAAGTTGGTTGCTCGCTCCATTTTTCCGGAGAACGGAGTCTTGGTCATTTTGCCCAAGAGGCATGGTTCGCACGTGTCAAACGATTCATAATCAAGAGACTCTAAAAGTCCATCGGCATGGAGCTTCTTCATGCGCTTGACACCAATGTGACCAAGGCGGCAGTGCCACAAGTATGTGGGACTATCGTTATCAACTTTAAATCTTTTGGCATCTACACTATGAACATGTGTAATATTACGCTCGAGATTCATTAAGAATAAACCATTGACCATCGGAGCATGACCATAAAACATATCTCTCATATAAATCGAACAACCATTATTCTCAGACTTAAATGAGTAGCCATCTCGTATTAAACGAGATCCTGATACAATGTTCATGCTCAAACTTGGCACTAAATAGCAATTATTAAGGTTCAAAACTAATCCCGTAGGTAAATGTAGAGGCAGCATGCCGACGGCGATCACATCGACTCTGGAACCATTCCCGACGCGCATCGTCACCTCGTCCTTTGCCAGTCTCCGTTTATTCCGCAGCTCCTGCTGTGAGTTACAAATATGAGCAACGACACCGGTATCAAATACCCAGGAGTTACTACGATTACTGGTAAGGTACACATCAATCACATGTATATCAAATATACCTTTGGTGTTGCCGGCCTTCTTATCCGCTAAGTATTTGGGGCAGTTCCGCTTCCAGTGACCCTTCCCCTTGCAATAAAAGCACTCAGTCTCAGGCTTGGGTCCATTCTTTGACTTCTTCCCGGTAACTGGCTTACCAGGCGCGGCAACATCTTTGCCGTCCTTCTTGAAGTTCTTCTTACCCTTGCCCTTCTTGAACTTAGTGGTCTTATTGACCATCAACACTTGATGTTCTTTCTTGATTTCAGCCTCTGCTGACTTCAGCATCGAGAACACTTCAGGAATGGTCTTTTCCATTCCCTGCATGTTGTAGTTCATCACAAAGCTCTTGTAGCTTGGTGGGAGCGACTGGAGGATTCTGTCAATGACCGCCTCATCTGGGAGGTTAATGTTCAGCTGGGTCATACGGTTGTGCAACCCAGACATCTTCAGGATGTGCTCACTGACAGAACTGTTTTCCTCCATCTTACAACTGTAGAACTTGTCGGAGACATCATATCTCTCGACCCGGGCATGAGCTTGGAAAACTAGTTTCAGCTCTTCGAACATCTCATATGCTCCGTGATGCTCAAAACGCTTTTGGAGCCCCGGTTCTAAGCTGTAAAGCATGCCGCACTGAACGAGGGAGTAATCATCAGCGCGAGACTGCCAAGCATTCATAATGTCTGGCAGCTATGAGGATGATCCTCAGGTTCCGGACCCAGTCCGTATAGTTGCTGCCATCATCTTTCAGCTTGGTTTTCTCTAGGAACGCGTTGAAGTTCATGTTGACATTAGCGTTGGCCATTGATCTACAAGACATATTTGCAAAGGTTTTAGACTAAGTTCATGATAATAAAGTTCTAATCAAATTATGAACTCCCACTTAGATTAGACATCCCTTTAGTCATCTAAGTGTTACACGATCCGAGTCGACTAGCCCGTGTCCGATCATCACGTGAGACGGACTAGTCATCGTCGGTGAACATTTTCATGTTGATCGTATCTTCCATACGACTCGTGTTCGACCTTTCGGTCTCCGTGTTCCGAGGCCATGTCTGCACATGCTAGGCTCGTCAAGTTAACACTAAGTGTTTTCGCTGTGTAAAACTGTCTTACACCCGTTGTATGTGAACGTAAGAATCCATCACACCCGATCATCACGTGGTGCTTAGCAACGACGAACTGTAGCAACGGTGCACAGTTAGGGGAGAACACTTCTTGAAATTTTATAAGGGATCATCTTATTTACTACCGTCGTCCTAAGTAAACAAGATGCATAATACATAATAAACATCACATGCAATTATATAGTTGTGACATGATATGGCCAATATCATATAGCTCCATTGATCTTCATCTTCGGGGCTCCATGATCATCTTGTCACCGGCTTGACACCATGATCTCCATCATCATGATCTCCATCATCGTGTCTTCATGAAGTTGTCACGCCAACGACTACTTCTACTTCTATGACTAACGTTTAGCAATAAAGTAAAGTAGTTTACATGACGTTATTCAATGACACGCAGGTCATACAAAAAATAATGACAACTCCTATGGCTCCTGCCGGTTGTCATACTCATCGACATGCAAGTCGTGAATCCTATTACAAAGAACATGATCTCATACATCACAATTCATCATTCATCACAACTTCTGGCCATATCACATCACATGATCAATCGCTGCAAAAACAAGTTAGACGTCCTCTAATTGTTGTTGCATCTTTTACGTGGCTGCAATTGGGTTCTAGCAAGAACATTTTCTTACCTACGAATCACCACAACGTGATTTTGTCAACTTCTATTTACCCTTCATAAGGGCCCTGTTCATCAATTCCGCTCCAACTAAGGTGGGAGAGACAGACACCCGCCAGCCACCTTATGCAACTTGTGCATCTCAGTCGGTGGAACCGGTCTCACGTAAGTGTACGTGTAAGGTTGGTCCGGGCCGCTTCATCCCACAATACCGTTGAGCAAGAAAATACTAGTAGAGGCAAGTAAGATGACAAAATCCACGCCCACAACAAAGTTGTGTTCTACTCGTGCAAAGAGAACTACGCATAGACCTAGCTCATGATGCCACTGTTGGGGAACGTTGCAGAAAATTAAAATTTTTCCTACGGTTTCACCAAGATCCATCTATGAGTTCATCTAAGCAACGAGTCTAGGGAGAGAGTTTGCATCTACATACCACTTGTAGATCGCGTGCGGAAGCTTGCAGGGTGATGATGTAGTCGTACTCGACGTGATCCAAATCACCGATGACCAGCGCCGAACGGACGGCACCTCCGCGTTCAACACACGTACGGGACGGGAGACGTCTCCTCCTTCTTGATCCAGCAAGGGGGAAGGAGAGGTTGATGAAGATCCAGCAGCACGATGGCGTGGTGGTGGATGCAGGGCGTCACAGCAGCAGGGCTTCGTCGAGACTACGAGGGAGAGACGTAACGGGGGGAGGTGGAGGCGCCAGGGGCTGGTGTATGAAGTCCCTCCTCTCCCCCACTATATATAGGGGTGCCAGGGGGGGCGCCGGCCCTAGTAGATGAGATCTACTAGGGGGGCGGCGGCCTAGGGGAGGTTTCCCTCCCCCCCAAGGCACCTAGGGGTGCCTTCCACCACTAGGACTCCTCCTAGGGGGAAACCCTAGGCGCATGGGCCTATAGGGGCTGGTGCCCTTGGCCCATGATGGCCAAGGCGCACCCCCTACAGCCCATGTGGCCCCCCGGGACAGGTGGCCCCACCCGGTGGACCCCCGGGACCCTTCCGGTGGTCCCGGTACAATACCGATAACCCCGAAACTTGTCCCGATGCCCGAAATAGCACTTCCTATATATAATTCTTTACCTCCGGACCATTCCGGAACTCCTCGTGACGTCCGGGATCTCATCCGGGACTCCGAACAACATTCGGGTTTCTGCATATCCATATCTTCATAACCCTAGCGTCACCGAACCTTAAGTGTGTAGACCCTACGGGTTCGGGAGACATGTAGACATGACCGAGACGCTCTCAGTCAATAACCATCAGCGGGATCTGGATACCCATGATGGCTCCCACATGCTCCTCGATGTTGTCATCGGATGAACCACTATGTCGAGGATTCGATCAAACCCTGTATGCAATTCCCTTTGTCAATCGGTACGTTACTTGCCCGAGACTCGATCGTCGGTATCCCAATACCTTGTTCAGTCTCGTTACCGGCAAGTCACTTTACTCCTACCATAATGCATGATCCCGTGTCCAACACCTTGGTCACATTGAGCTCAATATGATGATGCATTACCGAGTGGGCCCAGAGATACCTCTCCGTCATACGGAGTGACAAATCCCAGTCTCGATCCGTGTCAACCCAACAGCTACTTTCGGAGATACCTGTAATGCACCTTTATAGTCACCCAGTTACGTTGTGACGTTTGATACACCCAAGGCACTCTTACGGTATCCGGGAGTTACACGATCTCATGGTCGAAGGAAGAGATACTTGACACTTGCAAAGCTCTAGCAAAACGAACTACACGATCTTTTATGCTATGCTTAGGATTGGGTCTTGTCCATCACATCATTCTCCTAATGATGTGATCCCGTTATCAACGACATCCAATGTCCATAGTCAGGAAACCATGACTATCTGTTGATCACAACGAGCTGGTCAACTAGAGGCTTACCAGGGACATAGTGTGGTCTAAGTATTCACACGTGTATTACGATTTCCGGATAATACAGTTATAGCATGAATAAAAGACAATTATCATGAACAATGAAATATAATAATACTTTTATTATTGCCTCTAGGGCATATTTCCAACACTTTATTGGTCAAACCTTATGACAACATACGTAATTCCCTTTGTCCATCGGTATGTTACTTACCCGAGGTTCGATCGTAGGTATATTCATACCTAGTTCAATCTCATTACCGGCAAGTCTCTTTACTCATTCTGTAATACATCACCTTGCAACTAAATCCTTAGTCACTTTGCTGGCAAGGCTTCTTATGATGTGTATTACCGAGAGGGCCCAAAGATACCTCTCCGATACTCGGAGTGACAAATCATAATCTGGATCTGTGCCAACTCGACAAACACATTTGGAGATACCTGTAGAGCATCTTTATGATCACCCAGTTACATTGTGACTTTTGATAGCACACAAAGTATTCCTCCGGTATCCGGGAGTTGCATAATCTCATAGTCAAAGGAATATGTATTTGTCATCAAGAATGCAATAGAAATAAACTGAACGATCAATATGCTAAGCTAACTGATGGGTCTTATCCATCACATCATTCTCCTAATGACATGATCCCATTATCAAATGACAACACATGTCTATGGTTAGGAAACCTTAACCATCTTTGATCAACGAGCTAGTCTAGTAGAGGCTTACTAGGGACACGGTATTTGTTTATGTATTCATACATATATTTAAGTTTTTGATCAATACAATTATAGCATGAATAATAAACCTTTAGCATGATCAAGCAAATATAATAATAACCATTTTATTATTGCCTCTAGGGCATATTTCCATCAGTATCCCACTTGCACTAGAGTCAATAATCTAGTTCACATCACGATATGGTTAACACCCATAGAGTACTAAGGTGTGATAATGTTTTGCTTGTGAGAGAAGTTTAGTAAACGAGTCTGCCACATTCAGATCCATATGTATTTTGAAAATTTATATGTCTACAATGCTCTGCATGGCACTACTCTAGCTAATTGCTCCAACTTTCAATACGTATCCAGATTGAGACTCGGAGTCATCTGAATCGGTGTTAAAGCTTGCATCGACATAACCCTTTACGACGAACTCTTTATCACCTCCATAACCGAGAAATATTTCCTTAGTCCTCTTAGGTAACTAAGGATAATTTTGACTGTTGTCCAGTGATCTACTCCTACTATTGTACCCCCTTGTCAAGCTCATGGCAAGGTACACAATAGGTCTGGTACGTAGCATGGCATACTTTATAGAACCTATGTCCGAGGCATAGGGAATGACTTTCATTCTCTCTCTATCTTCTACCGTGGTCGGGCTTTGAGTCTTACTCAAGTTCACACCTTGCAACGCGGGCAAGAACCCTTTCTTTAACCGATCCATTTCGAACTTCTTCAAAACTTTGCCAAGGTATGTGCTCTGTGAAAGTCCTATTAAGCGTATCGATCTAGATCTTGATGACCAATATGCAAGTAGCTTCACTGAGGTATTTCATTGAAACATTCTTATTCAAGTATGCTTTTATGCTATCCAGAAATTCTATATCATTTCCAATCAACAATATGTCATCCACATATAATATCAAAAATGCTACAGAGCTCCCACTCACTTTCTTGTAAATACAGGCTTCACCATAAGTCTGTATAAAACCATATGCTTTGATCACCTCATCAAAGCGTATATTCCAACTCCGAGATGCTTGCACCAGTCCATAGATGGATCACGGGAGCTTGCACACTTTGTTAGCACCTTTAGGATCGACAAAACCTTCTGGTTGCATCATATACAACTCTTCTTTAAGAAATCCATTAAGGAATGCGGTTTTGACATCCACTTGCCAGATTTCATAGTTATAAAATGCGGCAACTACTAACATGATTCGGACAGACTTAAGCATCTCTACGGGTGAGAAAGTCTCATCATAGTCAACTCCTTGAACTTGTC
Organism: Triticum aestivum; assembly: GCF_018294505.1. Lineage (NCBI taxonomy): Eukaryota > Viridiplantae > Streptophyta > Magnoliopsida > Poales > Poaceae > Triticum > Triticum aestivum. The sequence goes on from NC_057801.1 coordinate 179,896,106, forward strand.
GAAAACCTTTCGCGACAAGTCGAGCTTTGTAGACAACAACATTACCATCAGCGTCAGTCTTCTTCTTGAAGACCCATTTATTCTCTATGGCTTGCCGATCAACAGGAAAGTCTACCAAAGTCCACACTTTGTTCTCATACATGGATCCTATATCACATGTCATGGCTTCAAGCCATCTGTCAAAATCTGGGCTATGAAGAAAATATGCCCTAAAGGCAATAATAAAGTTTTTATTTTATATTTCCTTAGTCATGATAAAGGTTTATTATTCATGATAGAATTGTATTGATCGGAAACCTAAATACATGTGTGGATACATACACAAATATTGTGTCCCTAGTGAGCCTCTACTAGACTAGCTCGTTGATCAAATATGGTTAAGGTTTCCTAACCATGGACATGTGTTGTCATTTGATAACGGGATCACATCATTAGGAGAATGATGTGATGGACAAGACCCATCCATTAGCTTAGCATAGTGATCATTCAGTTTATTGATATAGCTTTCTTCATGTCAAATACACATTCCTTCGAGATTATGCAACTCCCGGATACCGGAGGAATACCTTGTGTGCTATTAAACGTCACAATGTAACTGGGTTATCATAAAGATGCTCTACAGGTATCTTCGAAGGTGTTTGTTGAGTTGTCATAGATCAAGATTAGGATTTGTCACTCCGAGTATCGGAGAGGTATCTCTAGGCCCTCTCGGTAATACACATCATAAGAAGCCTTGCAAGCAAATGACTAATGAGTTAGTTACGAGATGATGTATTACAAAACGAGTAAAGAGACTTGCCGATAACAAGATTGAACTAGGTATAGAGATACCGACGATCGATTCTCGGGCACTAATATACCGATGGACAAAAGGAATTACGTATGTTGTCATAATGGTTCGACAGATAAAGATCTTCATAGAATATGTAGGAGCCAATATGGGCATCCAGGTTCCGCTATTGGTTATTGATCAGAGAGGTGTCTCGGTCATGTCTACATAGTTCTCGAACCCGTAGGGTCCGCATGCTTAACGTTCATTGACGATATAGTGTTATATGAGTTATATGATTTGGCGACCAAATGTTGTTCGGAGTCCCGAATGAGATCATAGACATGATGAGAGTCTTGAAATGGTCAAGAGGTAAAGATTGATATATAAGACAATGGTAATTGGACACTGAAAGTGTTTCGGAGGGTACTGGGTACTTATCGGGTCACCGGAAGAGTTTCGGGCATCCGCAGCAAAGTTATGGGCCAAGTGAGGGAACACACCAGCCCACAAGGGGCTGCTGCACCCTCTATAGAGGCCGACCCTATGGGGAGGGAAAGGAAAGGATGGAGGAAAGGAAAGTGTGGAGTTGGACTCCTCCTCCCTTCCCTCCCCCCCCTTGTTCCTTCCCCCTTGTCCATACAAGGAAAGGGGGGCGCAGTAGGGCAAGAGCCATAGGGCTGGCGGCCAACCCCTAGGGGCGAGCCCTGGTTGCCTCCCTCTCCCCTCCCACCTATATATACACGGGGAGGGGGCGCCACACAAGGATACGACATTGTCTTAGACATGTGCGGCGTCCCCCTCCATGGTTTGCACCACCGGTCATTTTTTCGTAGTGCTTAGGCAAAGCCCTGCGGAGATCACTTCACCATCACCATCACCATGATGTCATGTTGTCGGAACTCATTCACTATGTCACAATCTTGCTGGATCAAGAAGGTGCGGACGTCATCGAGCTGAACATGTGCTGAACGCGGAGGTGTCCTACGTTTGGTATTCGATCGGTTGGATCGCGAAGAAAGTTCGACTACATCAACCGCATTGTGAAACGCTTCCGCTTACGGTCTATGAGGGCATGTAGACACACTCTTCCCCCTTGTTGCTATGCATCTCCATGGATAGATAATTGCGCGTGCGTAATTTTTTTTGTTTTTGATGCAACATTACCCAATAGTGGTATCAGAGCCAGGTCTATGCGTAGATGATATGCACGAGTAGAACACAAAGAAGTTGTGGGCGGTGATGTTCATACTGCTTACCACCAACATCTTATTTTGATTCGCCGGCATTGTGGGATGAAGCGGCCTAGACCAATCTTACATGTCCACGCACATGAGACCGGTTCCACCGACTGACATGCAACTAGTTTTGCATAAAGGTGGCTGGCGGGTGTCTGTTTCTCCTACTTTAGTTAAATCGAATTTGACTGCGGCCGGTCCTTCAAGAAGGTTAAAACAATAAACTTGATAAATCACCGTTGTGGTTTTTTGTCGTAGGTAAGAACGGTTCTTGCTAGAAACCCGTAGTAGCCATGTAAAACTTGCAACAACAAAGTAGAGGACGTCTAACTTGTTATTGCAGGGTACATTGTGATGTGATATGGTCAAGACATGATGTGATATACGTTATTGTATGAGATGATCATGTTTTGTAATTTATCAGCAACCGACAGGAGCCTTATGGTTCTCTCTTTATTGTATAAAATGCAAATGCCATGTAATTGCTTTACTTTATCACTATCTGTTAGAAATAGTTGTATAAGCAATAGTTGGTGAGACGACCACGACGCAACGATGGAGATCAAGGTGTCGAGCCGGTGATGATGGAGATCATGACGATGCTTTAGAGATGGAGATCAAAAGAAGAGATGATTATGGCCATATCATGTCACATATTTTGATTGCATGTGATGTTTATCTTTTATGCATATTATTTTGCTTAGAACGACGGTAGCATTATAAGATGATCCCTTCACTAAATTTCAAGATATAAGTGTTCTCCCTGAGTATGCACTATTGCGAAAGTTCGTCGTTTCGAGACACCACGTGATGATCGAGTGTGATAGACTCTACGTTCACATACAACAGGTGTAAGGCAGTTTTGCACATGCAGAATACTTGGGTTAAACTTGACGAGGCTAGCATGTACAGACATGGTCTCGGAACACTGGAGACCGAAAGGTCGAAGGTGAGTCATAGAGTAGATATGATCAACATAGAGATGTTCACCATTGATGACTACCCCATCTCACGTGATGATTGTACATGAGTTAGTTGATTTGGATCACGTATCACTTAAATAACTTGAGGGATGTTAATTTAAGTGGGAGTTCATTAGTAATTTGATTAATTGAACTTAAATTTATCATGAACTTAGCCTTAATAGTTTTTGCATATCTATGTTGTAGATCAATAGCTCGCTATATAGCCTCCCTATTTTTGATATGTTACTAGAGAAAACTAAGTTGAAAGATGATAATAGCAATGGTGGGAACTAGGTCTGTGATCTGAGGATTATCCTCATTGCTGCACAGAAGAATTATGTCCTTGATGCACCGCTAGGTGACAGACCTATTGCAGGAGCAGATGTAGACGTTATGAACGTTTGGCAAGCTCGATATGACGACTACTTAATAGTTTAGTGTGCCATGCTTTACGGCTTAGAACCGGGACTTCAAAAACGTTTTGAACGCCATGGAACATATGAGATGTTCCAAGAGAGGAATTTGGTATTTCAGACTCATACCAGTGTCGGGAGGTGATACGTCTCCAACGTATCTATAATTTTTGATTGTTCCATGCTATTATATTATCTGTTTTGGATGTTTAATAGGCATTTATATGCTGTTTCATATTATTTTTGGGACTAACCTATTAACCGAGGGCCGAGTGTGAGTTTCTGTTTTTTTGCCTATTTTAGAGTTTTGCAGAAAAGGAATACCAAACGGAATGAAACCTTCACGATGATCTTTCTTGGACCGAAAGGAAACCAAAAGACTTGGAGATGAAGTCAGAGATGCAACAAGGCGACCACGAGGCAGGAAGGCGCGCCCCCTACCTCATGGGCCCCTCGTAGCTCCCCTGACCTAGTTCCTTCGCCTATATATACTCTTATACCCCGAAAACATCTAGGAGAGCCACGAAACCACTTTTCCACCATTGCAACCTTCTGTACCCGTGAGATCCCATTGAGGGACCTTTTTCGGCGTCCTGCCAGAGGGGGATTCGATCATGGAGGTCTTCTACATCAACACCATTACCTCTCCAATGAAGCATCAGTAGTTTACCACAGACCTACGGGTCCATAGTTATTAGCTAGATGGCTTCTTCTCTCGCTTTGATTCTCAATACCATGTTCTCCTCGATGTTCTTGGATATCTATTAGATGTAATATTCTTTTGCGGTGTGTTTGCCGAGATCCGATGAATTGTGGATTTATGATCAGATTATCTATAAATATCGTTTGGTTCTTCTCTGAATTCTTATATGCATGATTTTATATCTTTGCAAGTCTCTTCAAATTATCGGTTTAGTTTGGCATACTAGATTGATCTTTCTTGCAATGGGAGAAGTGCTTAACTTCGGGTCCAATCTTGCAGTGTCCTTTCCCAGTGACAGTAGGGGCAGTAAGGCACGCATTGTAGTGTTGCCATCGAGGATAAAAAGATGGGGTTTTCATCATATTGCTTGAGTTAATTCCTCTACATCATGTCATCTTACTTAATGCGTTACTCTGTTCTTTATGAACTTAATACTCTAGATGCATGCTGGATAGCGGTCGATGTGTGGAGTGAAAGGATCGATATGGTTGACTAGAGGGGGGTGAATAGGAAACTAACAATTTTAAGTTTTTCTTTACCAAATTAAACTTTGCAACAAAATAGGTTGTCTAGATGTGCAACTAAGTGAGCAACCTATATGATGCAATAACAACTAGCACATGAGCAAGCAAGGGATGCAACACAAGTAGACTTGCGAAAGTAAAGGCACGAAATAACCAAGAGTGGAGCCGGTGGAGACGAGGATGTGTTACCGAAGTTCCTTCGTTTAAGGGGAAGTACGTCTCCGTTAGAGCGGTGTGGAGGCACAATGCTCCCCAAGAAGCCACTAGGGCCACCGTATTCTCCTCACGCCCTCACACAATGCGAGATGCCGTGATTCCACTATTGGTGCCCTTGAAGGCGGCGACCGAACCTTTACAAACAAGGTTGGGGCAATCTCCACAACAATTGGAGGCTCCCAACAACACCACGAAGCTTCACCACAATGGAGTATGGCTTCGAGGTTACCTCAACCGTCTAGGGTTCTCAAACACCCAAGAGTAACAAGATCCGCTAGGGATAAGTGGGGGGAATCAAATATCTTGTGGTGGAAGTGTAGATCGGGCCCTTGTCACCCAATCCCGAGCAAATCAACAAGTTTGATTGGCTAGGAAGAGAGATCGGGCGAAAATGGAGCTTGGAGCAACAATGGAGCTTAGAGGTGGAAGAGGTAGTCAACTATAGGTAGAAGACGCCCCTTATATAGTCATGGGAAATATCCAACCGTTATCCACATGTTCAGCCCGCGACAAGCGGTACTACCGCTCCAGGGGCGCGGTACTACCGCAAGGCCGCGCAATACTACCGTGGCGGACCACGGTACTTCCGTGACAGCAGCAGAGGCCGGGACTTGCCTGACTAGGGTGCCGTACTACCGCTTGCGCGGTACTACCGCTCCCCCTTGCGGTACTACCGCAAGGCAGGGAAGTCATTGCCTACGAAGAGCGCGGATGAAATAAATTACATCCGTGCCTACTTCCGCTGAAAATGAGGTGGTGCAAAAATCCGACGCGGTACTACCGCGCACGAGGCGCGGTACTACCGTTGAGGCGCGGATGTAAAAAATTACATCCGCTCCTACTACCGTGACGCCGCGGTACTAGGTAGGAGGGCCATGGTACTACGACTCCTAGGGAGCGGTACTACCGTGGGCTCCCGCGGTACTACCGCGCTGGACGAGCGGTACTACCGTGGGTGGCGCGGATGTAAAAAATTACATCCGCCCCTACTACCGTACCAGAGCGGCACTAGTCCTGGGAGCCATGGTACTACGGCTCCAGAGGAGCGGTACTACCTTGACCCACAGCGGTACTACTGCTGGTACTTGCGGTACTGCCGCAAGTACAGCAGGAGTCGTCAAATTTCGGCACAACAAGGAAAACGAAGAGATGCTCCAAAGTGCAAGGAAAAGTAGGAGAAGTGTACGTGTTGATTCCACCCTAACCTTTCCGACACGGACCCCCTCTTAATAGTACGACTCTCCTACGACTCAAATCCACCAAAGAGAAACGTAGAACAACGCCGACTTCAATGGACTCCGAGGGGCACCGAATCGTCTCGTGCCTAGTGATGAAGTATCTGAGAAGCTCAAGGCACACGATTAGTCCACAAAAGCATTGTCATCAATCACCAAAACACCTAAGGGATAAATATGCCCTTACAATCTCCCACTTTTTGGTAGATTGATGACAATACGGGATTTGCACATAGATAAGATAATTTTGAGCAAGGGCAAACCCCACCTCTCTAAAATATAGACGGGCTCCCCCTAGATGTGTGCAATCTAGATGAATGCTTTGGACTGCATAGCACACAAACTAGGATCAACACTCCCCCTATATTTTAGAGACCAAGGCACGATAATTAACATCAAAGTAGAGCATAGCATAAAGATAGCACAATAAAACACAAGCTTGCTAGGATAGATAGAGTGCATATGTCTTACACCAGGAAGTAAAGCAACCGAGGTTCAAACGAGAAAGCAGCAAATAGTTCAACCGAGAAAGCAGCAAACACACGACACACACGACTCGCAAATCCCTACACTCTCTCCCCCTTTGGCATCGAGACGCCAAAAAGGCAGAGAGGACACCTACACACAAGAGGTGGCTCAAGCAGGGAACTCGTCCCAACCCTCTCTGTCGGTCTCCTCGGCAGCAGGGATGGTCTCCTTGACGTCCTCCTCAGAATCAGTCCACCTGTAGCCTTGCTTCTCCATCCACTCGGCCTCTGGAGTGATGCGCTCCTCAGACCCGCCAGACACTTCCTCACCATAGAGCTGCAAGATCTTCTTGTCCCTGCGACGACTCTCCTTGGACGCCACATGAGTCCTGTACTGCCCCTTGGCTTGCATGCAGAAAAGGTTCTTCATCTTGTCCTTCAGCTTCTTGGCCCATGATAGCATAGTGGAACCCTGGGAAGGCCTAGCAGCACGACCCTCAGCAACATCCTCGGCGCCAGCATCCTCCTCATCAACAACAGCCCTAGCAGCAGTCGCCTCGGCACGAGTGGTGGTGTTGGCCCAGTTGGGTTTGATACGCAGATAGATGGGATCATGACGAATCCAATCTGGAGCAAGGAACTCCTCACCAGGGAACATCTTCTCCCAAGTCTTCGAGATCAACCGAAACAGATAGGGCCCATAGATAGGCACCTTGCGGTTGAACACTGCAAACCGAAGCTCACACCACATGATGTGTGAGATATCAAGTGGCTAAGACTGAGACGAACGAGCCTCCTCGCAAATGAGCATCATATCCACCATATAGGCATGAACCTTGTCTTTGTCACTAATGCGAGGGAACAAGGAGTTGAGGAAGATGCGATACATGATATCCAGAAAAGAGTTGAGCACCAACGTTGTCTTGCCATTGGCGAGCGCCTTCTCAACCATGAATGGTGCAAGCTTGTCCTTGTTGGCAGACTCAGCATTGGCATGGGGGCGAACACCCACTAGAGTGTTGAGCCCATCATCAGGAACCTGGAGCAGATCCATGAACTCCTTCCAGGTAGCAGATAGTTGACGGCCATTGGTCATCCAGGTCATCCTCCGCTCCTCATTAGAGTGAAAGTACACTGAGGCAAAGAACTGACAAATAAGCTCAGGGTCATAGTCAAGGTGAAAGGATATCACATGCTCAATGCCAAACTGCTCCACCAAGTCTAGAGCCTCTCCAAAGAAGTCACGGAACTTTTCCTTCCTCATGTGATGCATATCAATCCATTTCACATCCACGTAGGTATTCTGCTTATGACATCCAGATAGATGTTGGTCTGTTGCTTGTTCCAGAACAGCTCACAGCCTCTGATAGTGGAACGAGGGTTCACATACGGGTGAAGCTGCCTGAGACGGAAGTACTCATATGGGGTTATCTCATCCATTCCCTTAGCGGGCTCCTTGTGCTTGCTAGCTGAGGTCTTGACATTGCACTTGGAGGCAGAAGAGCCCTCTGGTACTTCACCTGGGTTGCGCAGACGCTTGGAGCCAGTGTCATGACTGGGATTGGACCGGCGAGAGCCACCACCTGAGACACACACGCAAAACACCAACGAACGCGAAGAAGATCAATGCAAAGGCCACGGTAAAGCACAAGAAACACATAGAAGGCATACAAGAAAGTTGTCATGCGATAGATGTGAGCCACGGTAGAACTGCCAGTGCCTGCGGTACTAAAATATTAGTACCGCTCCGAAACGCGGTAGTACCGTGCGAGGTCACGGTAGTACCGTGGTTGGAGCAGAAGTAAAATTTTAGTGCCGCAGTGCGTGCGGTAGTACCGCTCCCGACGGGCGGTAGTGCCGCGCCAGACGGGCGGTAGTACCGCGTCGCGTCAGATCCAAACGGCGGTTCGAATCTGAAAAGAACCGCGAAACAACGGTGGTGCTACGGTGATCAAATCTAGCGCAAGACAAAAATACAAGTATAAATCCTACGCAATACTACACTCCTTCATCCTACTCTTGCATAGATTAAGCCTAGGAATCTCAAGAACACACAAGTCTCCCCCAAAACCTAGAAAGATCAAACACAACCAACAAGGAGAGGGAGTTGGGGAAAGACCTTGGTCCATAGCAAAAGCACGTGGTGGGGAACGATCCCACCGGACGGAATCACGGGAGGGCAACCGGAGGGGGAGATCCGGCGATGAACGCCGGCTCCGTTCTTGAGCGAGGGAGAGAAGGAGACGACGTGGGGGAAGAACTGCGAATGGGTATGGGGAGTTAAAACTCCCCCTGCCCGTCCTTATCCCCACGCGCCCAAACCGGCGCGGTAGTACCGCGTATCATCGCGGTAGTACCGCTCGGGCGGAAGTACCGCACCGAGGCAGTAGTACCGCTCACCCAGGCGGCAGTAAAAAATTACTACCGCGTGGGGATGGTAGTACCGTGCTCCCACATGCGGTAGTACCGTGGCTGGCTGCGGTAGTACCGTAGCTGGCCGCGATAGTACCGTGAACTCAAGACACAACATGTTCAACACGAGAAGAAGGCCTTTGCACGGAAACTTTTCACACACAGGAAACCACAAGAAGACACACAAGCCAGAGGCATAAAGACAACAAGAAACCACCAAGCGACAAAACCTCTCGAAGAGAGAGGGCGGTGGCCGAAGCCACCTATGTTTGAGTTAGATGGTATGGCACCGCGAAGAATTATCCTTGGGCCCATGACCAAAACTCATCTTTGAAGCACAAGTACCATCAAAAATGGCTAATGTGAAAGAGGTGATCAATTTATGCATAATGGGGGGAGGGAGAGTTCATTGAGAGAACAACACTCCCCCTATGTCCATGCCTACACCTAAACTAGACAACAAGTTGAGTGTGGTGGGGGGTACACGGGTTCAAGTCACATTGCTCAAATCAATGATATTCAGCTCATGCCTTAACTCGCGAAATCTTGCTTCATCCAAGGGCTTCGTGAAAATATCTGCAAGGTTATCATGAGTGTTGACATACTTGAGCTCGATCTCCCCTCGCCTAATGTGATCCCAGATGAAGTGATACCGAATCTCAATGTGCTTCGTCTTGAAGTGTTGCACCGGGTTGAGAGAAATCTTGATGGCACTTTCGTTATCACACCAAAGAGGCACTTTGTCACAAATGACACCGTACTCCTTTAAAGTTTGCCTCATCCATAGGAGTTGAGCACAACAACTACCGACCGCCACATATTCCGCTTCGGTGGACGAGAGAGACACACAACTTTGCTTCTTGGAAGACCAACTTACCAAAGAGCAACCAAGAAATTGGCACCCTCCGGAAGTGGACTTCCTATCCACTTTATCTCCCGCCCAATCGGAATCCGTAAATCCTTCAAGCTTGAAGTTTGCTCCTCTTGGGTACCATAAGCCAAAGTTTGTGGTATGAGCCAAATATCGAAAGATTCGCTTGACCGGCACATAGTGACTTTCCTTCGGTGCAGCTTGAAACCGTGCACACATCCCCACACTCAACATGATATCCGGTCTAGATGCACAAAGGTAAAGCAAGGAGCCAATCATGGAACGATATACCTTTTGATCCACCGCTTTACCATTGGGATCGATGTCAAGTTGGCACTTGGTAGGCATTGGTGTAGTAGCCAGCTTGACATCACTTAGCTTGAATCTTTTAAGCATGTCTTGAGTGTATTTGGCTTGGTTGATGAAGGTTCCTTCTCTTCTTTGTTTGATGTCAAAACCAAGGAAGAACTTCAACTCTCCCATCGAAGACATCTTGAACTTGGAGGTCATGAGAGCGGCAAATTCCTCATTGAAAGCTTTGTTAGGAGAACCAAAGATAATATCATCAACATATAGTTGGCATACAAACAACTCCCCTTTGACCTTCTTAGTAAAAAGAGTGGGATCGATTTGTCCTACTTCAAATCCACGATCTTGTAGCAACTCGGTAAGGTGGTCATACCATGCACGTGGGGCTTGTTTAAGGTCATAGAGTGCCTTATCGAGTTGATACACATGATCCGGGAAGTAGGGGTCCTCGAACCCGGGGGGTTGCTTGACATAGACCAACTCATTCATAGGACCATTAATAAAAGCACTTTTCACATCCATTTGTTGCAAATTAAAGTTGTGATGGGAGGCATAAGCAATCAACAAACGAATGGATTCAAGACGAGCAACGGGAGCAAAGGTTTCACCGTAGTCAATACCCTCGACTTGGGAGTAGCCTTGTGCTACCAATCTTGCCTTGTTGCGAATGATGTTCCCATGAGCATCTTGCTTGTTCTTGAAGATCCACTTGGTTCCAATGACGTTGTGGTTCCCCGATGGTCTTGGCACCAATCTCCACACCTTGTTGTACTCGAAGTTGTTGAGTTCTTCATGCATGGCATTGAGCCAATCCGAGTCTTCGAGCGCCTCATAGACCTTTTGGGGTTCAACACAAGAGACAAACGCGTGATGTTCACAATAGTTTGCTAATTGTCTACGAGTGCTTACCCCCTTTCTTAGGCTTCCAACCATGTTTTCCATGAGATGGCCTTGGGTGGTGAGCTTGGAAGCAATCTTCGCGGCACGACGCTCTAATTCCTCCTCGGGTGTGGAAGGAGGAGGGTTAACTTGATCATCTTCAGCGCCGTCTTGAGCTTGTTCTTCATCTTGAGCTTGCTCATGATCTTGAACTTGCTCGAGGGGGAGAACTTGACCTTGGGCATCATTTAGAGGTTCACCACCATCTTGAGGTTGATCTTGCCCTTGGTCTTGTTCACGAGGTTAAGGGCCTTCACTTTGTTCTTCGGAAGCGTGTGGGTCTTGATGAGGTGATGGCTCCACTTGAGTAGAGCATTGTCCTTCTCCTTCGACCACAAGGGGTTCTTCAATGGGTAGAATTTGACCAATACCCATTCTTCTTATGGCTTGGGGAGGAATTTCATCACCTACATCACAAGTACCACTTTGCTCCACTTGGGAGCCGTTATTTTCATCAAACTCCATGTTACACGTCTCCTCAATGAGTCCGGTGGACTTGTTGAGAACACGGTAAGCATGAGAGTTTGTAGCATAACCAACAAATATGCCCTCATGAGCTCTAGCCTCAAATTTAGACAAATGAACACCTTTCTTGAGAATGAAACACTTACAACGAACACCCGGAAGTACTTGAGGTTGGGCTTGTTGCCGGTGAGAATCTCATAAGGGGTCTTGTTCAAGCCTTTGCGGAGATAGAGCCAATTGGATGCATGACATGCGGTGTTGATGGCTTCGGCCCAAAAGTTGTATGGAGACTTGAACTCCGCCATCATGGTCCTTGCCGCATCCATCAACGTCCGGTTCTTCCTCTCCGCTACACCATTTTGTTGTGGAGTATAAGGTGCAGCATATTGATGCTTGATCCCTTCATCACTGAGAAACTCATCCAAGGTGTAGTTCTTGAACTCGGTGCCGTTGTCACTTCTTATTGTCAAGATCTTTGCATTGTGTTGACGTTGAGCTTCATTTGCAAAGTCGACGACGGTTTGTTGAGTCTCACTCTTCCTCTTGAAGAAGTATACCCAAGTGTATCTTGAATAGTCATCCACAATCACCAAACAATACTTTGTACCTCCAAGACTATCAAAAGATGGAGGCCCAAAGAGATCCATGTGAAGGAGCTCCAAGGGTCTCTTCGAGTAGATGATGGTTGAGGGAGGGTGAGCCTTCTCATGAAGCTTTCCTTCAATACAAGCACCGCAAGCACGATCTTTGGCAAAACTAACATTTGTTAGTCCACGAACATGGTCCCCCTTGAGAAGACTTTGCAAAGATCTCATATTGACATGGGCTAAACGGCGATGCCAAAGCCATCCCACGTCAACTTTAGCCATTAGGCATGTCGCGGTCTTAGTGGGTCGCTCCGAAAAGTTAATCACATAGAGACCGTTCTCGACATGCCCAACAAAGGCTACTTTAAGAGTCTTGCTCCACAAGAAGGCCACGGTATCAATGTCAAAGAAGGTAGCAAAACCCATGAGTGCAAGTTGACGAACGGAAAGCAAATTGTATGCAAGGGACTCAACAAGCATGACTTTCTCGATCGTTAGATCATGAGAAATGACAACCTTGCCGAGACCCAATACCTTAGAATGTGATGCATCACCCCACTCGACATTGGTGGGCATAGATGGAATCTCTTGCACGTCCACCACCAAGTCATTGCTCCCGGTCATATGATTTGTTGCTCCACTATCGAGCAACCATGATCCCCCACCGGAAGCAAACACCTACAAGAGATCAATGCTTGGTTTTAGATACCCATTTAGTAATGGGTCCTTTGATGTTAGTAACAAGGGTCTTGGGAACCCAAATAGACCATTCAATGTACTCATAGGGTGAACCAACAAATTCAGCAAAAACATGTCCATCACTAGCACGGCACAACACATAAGATGGGTTAAAGTCGCTGGCTTTGTTTGAGGAAATGCTTTTGCCCTTTTGGACATCAACTCCCTTCACTTTTTCCTTCTTCTCCTTAGGAGCACCCTCTCCCTATTTCACAAACGTTTGCTTGAGAGGAGGAGGACGTTTGGTCTTGTTGTTCTTCTTCTTCTTGCTCTTGGACTTGGGTGCAAACCCAATTCCTTCCTTGGCCACAACTTCCTTTTGATTGCTCAAAAGGTCGTTGAGGTTTTTCTCACCTTGAATGCATGTCACAAGGCCTTTCTCAAGTTGATCCTTCAACTTGGCATTCTCCTCCACAAGATGCACATGCTCACAACACGGGTTAGTAGCACATGCATTATCAATTAATACCATATGAGGAAAGGTGGCCTTTTCCTTGATTAGCTTAACTTGGCATTGAGCATGAGACTCCTTGAGGTTAGCGTGAGCACCCTTCAAGACCTTGTGGGCCTTGTCAAGTATCTCAAACTCATCTTTGAGTCTAGCATGATCAACCCCAAGTTTAGTCTTCTCGGAAGTTAGCACACGAGACACGACAAGAGCATGATCAAGATCTTTCTTTAACTTAGCATGGTCATCATTGTGTGACTCCTCAAAAGTCAAACGATGCACACGCTCTTCCTCGAGAGCATTAGAGAGATCCGATATCTCATTGGCATAGTCACGACTATGGCCTTCCATCTTAGAGATGGTTTCTTCGTGAGCCTCGATCATGTCATTGGCCTCACCAAGTTGTTCCAAGAGAGCAACAAAGTGCTTCTTGGACTTACCCTTGAGCTTACTCATAAAAAACTCAAATTCATTCACTTCCTCATTAGACTCAACATGTTCATCAATGCAATCCTCCAAGGAGGGATTAGTAATGATGGTGGTTGTGATGTTGGGGGTTACCTTGTTTAAAGCTTTAGCCATGAGGCACTTGGCGGTGATGTTTTCGTTGGGTGAATCAAAGAGAGACACCGGGGGAGTAGTAGCAATGGCAACGGATGCCATGGCCATTGCTTCTCCACTTTCATCATCATCGTCATCCTCTTGGTATTCTTCTTGAACCACCAACCCACGAGTTGGAGTCTTCTTGGCAAAGTTGTTCTTGTTGGGGAAGGACTTGGCTTTGTCTTTTCGAATGAATTTGCCACCATTGTCTTCCCGCTTCTCGTAAGGACAATCCGCAACGAAATGGCTCACATTGCCACAGTTGAAGCAAGTTCTAACTCGTTGCTTGCCCTTGACACCACTTGAATTGTTCTTGTTGAAGTTGGGTCTTGAATTCTTCTTGCTCCAAAATTGTCTTGAAGCAAGGGCCATGTGCTCATGATAATCATACTTGGTGTCTTCGGGATTGCTCTCCTCATCTTCCACTTCTTCCTCTTCTTCCATGATGACCTTGGCCTTCAAAGCAAGGTTGGGCTTCTTTGCCCTTTGAGAACGGAGCACCGCATTGTCGGCGGTCTTGTCCAAGATGCTCATTGCAACGAACTCATCCAACACTTCACTTGAGGTCATGGAGTGGAAGTCCGGTCTTTGACGAATGATGGAGGACATGGCCTTGTTGTAGGGCATCATGGCCTTGAGGAACTTGCGCTTGATCCAATTGTCATTCGTGTCCTTGATTCCATGATCTCGGAGTGAGACCGCGAGTTTGGTCACTCTTCGAAAGAGCTCACGAGGTTCTTCATCTTCTTTCATTGCAAACTCATCGGCTTCATCTTGCACCACTTCATAGTTGGAGCATTGAATGCTAGCACTTCCTCGATATAGAGACTCAACACATTTCCATGCTTCTTTAGCCATGGCATGAGGTCAAAGATGAGGGAGATCTTCGGGAAGGATAGCATCTTGGATGATGAAGAGAGCACTCTCATTGAATTGATTGTCCACGGCTTCTCGAGGGGTGAAGTTGCTTGGGTCATGAGGATAGAAACCTTCTTCAATGATTCTCCAAGGTTAGTGTTCACATGTTTTAAATGATGCTTGAAGCGATAAACCCAAGAATCAAAATCTTCATGTTTCTCATATTTAGGAGGAGGACCGGCATGATTCAAATGCGTGGAAGGGATCGGCCCTCCATAAATTGGGGGTTCCACATGGGCAAAGATGCCGGTGCCATTTCTACCACTAATAGAAGGACACTTTTCAATGTTAGCTTCCCCCTTGTCAGAGGTAGCATCCGTTACCTTGTTGGTGGGATCACCCACTTTCATCGGCGAGGTAGATTGTTTAAGTCCTTCTAGGAATTCCTTAAACATCTCCTTGACCTCGGTCGTCATGGAGGTTTCAATGTTTCCAAAGCCACATTGAATTCCTCACGTGAGATCGAGTTACCCCCATCTCCCGTAGATGATATCGGATCCGCACCGGAGTGCTCTCCCACATCATCTACGACATCAACCATACTCTTCGGACGGTAAAGTCCTTAAAAAGAGAGGAGGCTCTGATACCAATTGAAAGGATCGATATGGTTGACTAGAGGGGGGGGGGTGAATAGGCAACTAACAATTTTAAGCTTTTCTTTACCAAATTAAACTTTGCAACAAAATAGGTTGTCTAGATGTGCAACTAAGTGAGCAACCTATATGATGCAATAACAACTAGCACATGAGCAAGCAAGGGATGCAACACAAGTAGGCTTGCAAAAGTAAAGGCACGAAATAACCAAGAGTGGAGACGATGGAGACGAGGATGTGTTACCGAAGTTCCTTCCTTTAAGGGGAAGTACGTCTCCGTTAGAGCGGTGTGGAGGCACAAATGCTCCCCAAGAAGCCACTAGGGCCACCGTATTCTCCTCACGCCCTCACACAATGCGAGATGTCGTGATTCCACTATTGGTGCCCTTGAAGGCGGCGACCGGACCTTTACAAACAAGGTTGGGGCAATCTCCACAACAATTGGAGGCTCCCAACAACACCACGAAGCTTCACCACAATGGAGTATGGCTTCGAGGTGACCTCAACCGTCTAGGGTGCTCAAACACCCAAGAGTAACAAGATCCGCTAGGGATAAGTGGGGGGAATCAAATATCTTGTGGTGGAAGTGTAGATCGGGCCCTTGTCACCCAATCCCAAGCAAATCAACAAGTTTGATTGGCTAGGGAGAGAGATCGGGCGAAAATGGAGCTTGGAGCAACAATGGAGCTTAGAGGTGGAAGAGGTAGTCAACTATAGGTAGAAGACGCCCCTTATATAGTCATGGGAAATATCCAACCGTTATCCACATGTTCAGCCCGCGACAAGCGGTACTACTGCTCCAGGGGAGCGGTACTACCGCAAGGCCGCGCGGTACTACTATGGCGGACCACGGTACTTCCGCGACAGCAGCAGAGGCCGGGACTTGCCTGACTAGGGTGCAGTACTACCACTTGCGTGGTACTATCGCTCCCCCTTGCGGTACTACCGCAAGGCAGGGAAGTCATTGCCTACGAAGAGCACAGATGAAATAAATTACATCCGTGCCTACTTCCGCTGAAAATGAGGTGGTGCAAAAATCCAACGCGGTACTACCGCGCACGAGGCGCGGTACTACCGTTGAGGCGTGGATGTAAAAAATTACATCCGCTCCTACTACCGTGACGCCACGGTACTAGGTAGGAGGGCCACGGTACTACGACTCCTCGGGAGCGGTACTACCGTGGGCTCCTGCGGTACTACCGCGCTGGACGAGCGGTACTACCATGGGTGGCGTGGATGTAAAAAATTACATCCGCCCCTACTACCGTATCGGAGCGGCACTAGTCCTGGGAGCCATGGTACTACGGCTCCAGAGGAGCGGTACTACCATGACCCACAGCGGTACTACCGCTGGTACTTGCGGTACTACCGCAAGTACAGTAGTAGCCGTCAGATTTTGGCACAACAAGGAAAACGAAGAGATGCTCCAAAGTGCAAGGAAAGGTAGGACAAGTGTATGTGTTGATTCCACCCAAACCTTTCCAACGCGGACCCCCTCTTAATAGTACGGCTCTCCTATGACTCAAATCCACCAAAGAGAAACGTAGAACAACGCCGACTTCAATGGACTCTGAGGGGCACCGAATCGTCTCGTGCCTAGTGATGAAGTATCTGAGAAGCTCAAGGCACACGATTAGTCCGCAAAAGCATTGTCATCAATCACCAAAACACCTAAGGGCCACGAAACCACTGTTCCACCATCGCAACCTTCTGTACCCGTGAGATCCCATTTAGGGACCTTTTCCGGCGTCCTGTCGGAGGGGGATTCGATCATGGAGGGCTTCTACATCAACACCATTACCTCTCCAATGAAGCATCAGTAGTTTACCACAGACCTACGGGTCCATACTTATTAGCTAGATGGCTTCTTCTCTCACTTTGATTCTCAATACCATGTTCTCCTTGATGTTCTTGGATATCTATTAGATGTAATATTCTTTTGCGGTGTGTTTGCCGAGATCCGATGAATTGTGGATTTATGATCAGATTATCTATGAATATTGTTTGGTTCTTCTCTGAATTCTTATATGCATGATTTGATATCTTTGCAAGTCTCTTCGAATTATCGGTTTAGTTTGGCCTACTAGGTTGATCTTTCTTGCAATGGGAGAAGTGCTTAACTTTGGGTCCAATCTTGCAGTGTCCTTTCCCAGTGACAGTAGGGGCAGTAAGGCACGCATTGTAGTGTTGCCATCGAGGATAAAAAGATGGGGTTTTCATCATATTGCTTGAGTTAATTCCTCTACATCATGTCATCTTACTTAATGTGTTACTCTGTTCTTTATAAACTTAATACTCTAGATGCATGTTGGATAGCAGTCGATGTGTGGAGTAATAGTAGTAGATGCAGAATCGTTTAGGTCTACTTGACATGGACGTGATGCCTATGTTCATGATCATTGCCTCAGATATTGTCATAACTATGCGCTCTTCTATCAATTGCTCGGCAGTAATTTGTTCACCGACCGTAATATTTTCTATCTTGAGAGAAACCACTAGTGAAACCTATGGCCCCTGGGTCTCTTTTCCATTATATTGAATCTCTTTTACATCTTACTAGTTTCCAATTTACTATTTTGCAATCTTTTATTTTCCGATCTATAAACCAAAAATACCAAAAATATTTTGCAAGTGACCGTGAAGGGATTAACACCCCTTTATAGCGTTGGATGCAAGTTGTTGATTGTTTGTGTAGGTATTCGGTGACTTGTGCATTGTATCCTACTGGATTGATACCTTGGTTCTCAAAACCAAGGGAAATACTTATGCTACTTTGCTGCATCACCCTTTCCTCTTCAAGGGAAAACCAACGCAAACTTAAGAGGTAGCAAGAAGAATTTCTGGCGCCGTTGCCGGGGAGATCTACGTCAAGTCAAGCCATACCAAGCACCCATCATAAACTCTTCTCCCTTGCATTACATTATTCACCATTCGCCTCTCGTTTTCCTCTCCCTCACTTCTAAAACAATTTTCGAAAACCTTTGCCTTTTCTTCACCCCTCTTCCGTTCGTCTCTTTTCGCTTGCTTCTTGTGTGCTTGTGTGTTGGATTGCTTGCTTTGTCACGATGGCTCAAGATAATACTAAATTGTGTGACTTTTCCAATACCAACAACAATGATTTTATTAGCACTCCGATATCCCCTACTACCAATGCTGAATCTTGTGAAATTAATGCCGCTTTATTGAATCTTGTTATGAAAGATCAATTTTCTGGCCTTCCTAGTGAAGATGCCGCATCCCATCTAAACAATTTTGTTTATTTGTGCGATGTGCAAAAGAAGAAAGATGTGGATAATGATATTGTTAAATTGAAGCTATTTTCATTTTTGCTTAGAGATCGTGCTGAAACTTGGTTTTCATCTTTGCCCAAAAATAGTATTGATTCGTGGAATAAGTGTAAAGATGCTTTCATCTCTAAGTATTTTCCTCCCGCTAAGATCAGCTCCCTTAGGAATGATATTATGAATTTTAAGCAACTTGATCATGAGCATGTTGCACAATCTTGGGAGATAATGAAATTGATGATACGTAATTGCCCTACACATGGTTTGAATTTGCGGATGATTATACAAAAAAATTATGCCGGATTGAATTTTGCTTCTAGAAATCTTTTAGATTCGGCCGCGGGAGGCACCTTTATGGAAATCACTTTAGGAGAGGCTACTAAGCACCTAGATAATATTATGGTTAATTATTCTCAATGGCACACCGAAAGATTCACTAGTAAAAAAGTTCATGCAATTGAAGAGATTAATGTTTTGAGTGGAAAGATGGATGAACTTACGAAATTATTTGCTAATAAAAGTGTTTCTTTTGATTCTAATGATATGCCTTTGTACACTTTGATTGAGAATAATAATGAATCTATGGATGTGAATTTTGTTGATAGGAACAATTTTGGTAACAACGCGTATCGAGGCAAATTTAATCCTAGGCCGTTTCCTAGTAATTCCTCTAATAATTAGGGTAATTCCTACAAAAATTCTTATGGCAATTTTAATAACATGCCCTCTGATTTTTAGAATAGTGTTAAATAATTTATGAGTTCGCAAAAGAATTTCAATGCTTTGATTAATTTTTTTTCTCAAGATCGATGATTTGGCTAGGAACATGGATAGAATTTCTCTTGATGTTGATTCTTTGAAACTTAGATCTATCCCACCTAAGCATGATATCAATGAGTCTCTCAAATCCATGAGAATTTCCATTGATGAGTGCAAAGAAAGAACCGCTAAGATGCGTGCTAAAAAAGATTGGTTTGTAAAAGCCAGTTCTTCTAGTTTTCATGATAATAATGATGAAGATCTAAAAGTGATTGGTGCAGCTCCTATTAAATATTTGTTTTCCAATATGAATCCTGATAAAGATGGGACTGGACATGAGTCAACTTTAGTTAAAAGGCGTCCCAATGATTCTGAGTTTTTAGATCTAGATGCAAAAATTGATAAAAGTGGGATTGGAGAGGTCAAGACTTTAAGTAGCAATGAACCCACTCTTTTGGATTTAAAGGAATTTAATTATGATAATTGTTCTTTAATAGATTGTATTTCCTTGTTGCAATCCGTGTTAAATTCTCCTCATGCTTATAATCAAAACAAAGCTTTTACTAAACATATCGTTGATGCCATGATGCAACATTTTGAAGAAAAGCTTGAATTAGAAGTTTCTATCCCTAGAAAACTTTATGATGAGTGGGAACCTACTATTAATATTAAGATTAAAGATTATGAATGCTATGCTTTGTGTGATTTGGGTGCTAGTGTTTCCACGATTCCAAAAACTTTGTGTGATGTGTTAGGTTTCCGTGAATTTGATGATTGTTCTTTAAATTTGCATCTTGTGGATCCCTCTATTAAGAAACCTATGGGAAGTATTAATGATGTTCTTATTGTTGCAAATAGAAATTATGTGTTTGTAGATTTCATTGTTCTTGATATAAATTGCAATCCTACATGTCGTATTATTCTTGGTAGACCTTTCCTTAGAACGATTGATGCAATTATTGATATGAAAGAAGGAAACATTAGATTCCAATTTCCGTTAAGGAAAGGCATGGAACACTTTTCTATGAATAAAATTAAATTGCCTTATGAATCTATTATGAGATCCACTTATGGATTGCATACCAAAGATGGCAATACCTAGATCTATTCGTGTTTTTATGCCTAGCTAAGGGCGTTAAACGATACCGCTTGTTGGGAGGCAACCCAATTTTTATTTTTGTTCTTTGCTTTTTGATCCTGTTTAGTAATAAATAATCCATCTAGCCTCTGGTTAGATGTGTTTTTATGTTTTAATTAGTGTCTGTGCCAAGTAGAACCTTTAGGATAGCTTACGGTGATAGTTGTGTTGATGCTGCTGAAAATCAGAAACTTTTGTGCTTAGTAAATTAGTTTTGTAAATTCATAGAAACGTTATTTTGATTTGATTCTTTATGATATGGATTTGTACACAAATTTCTCAGGTTTTCCTAATTTGGATGTATTTTTGGAGTTACATAAGTGTTCAAGAGTTACAAATTACTACAGACTATTCTGTTTTTGACAGATTCTGTTTTTCGCGTGTTGTTTGCTTATTTCGATGAATCTATGGGTAGTATCGGGAGGTATGAACAATGGATAAGTTGGAATACAGTATATATTACACCAATATAAATAAATAATGATTTTTCCACAGTATCTTAAAGTGGTGATTTATTTTCTTATACTAACGAAGCTCATGAGATTTTCTGTCGAGTTTTGTGTTGTGAAGTTTTCAAGTTTTGGGTAAGGATGTGATGGACTATGGAATAAGGAGTGGCAAGAGCCTAAGCTTGGGGATGAACAAGACAACACAATGTAATATTCAAGGACAAACAAAAGCCTAAGCTTGGGGATGCCCCGGAAGGCATCCCCTCTTTCATCTTCGTCTATCGGTAACTTTACTTGAGGCTATATTTTTATTCACCACATGATATGTGTTTTGCTTGGAGTGTCTTGTATGATTTGAGTCTTTGCTTTTTAGTTTACCACAATCATCCTTACTGTACACACCTTTTGGGATAGACACACATGAATCGGGATTTATTAGAATACTCTATGTGCTTCACTTATATTTTTTGAGCAAGGCAATATTGCTCTAGTGCTTCACTTATATTTTTTGAGCAAGGCAACATTGCTCTAGTGCTTCACTTACATATTTTTAGAGCACGGCGGTGGCTTTATTTTGTAGAAATTGTTGAACTCTCATGCTTCACTTCTATCATTTTGAGAGTCTTTTAGAACAACATGGTAATTTGCTTGGGTTATAAAACTAGTCCTAATATGATGGGCATCCAAGATCGATATAATAAAAACTTTCATATGAAGTGCATTGAATAATATGAGAAGTTTGATTCTTTATGATTGTTTTGAGATATGAAGATGGTGATATTAGAGTCATGCTAATGGAGTAATTGTGAATTCGAGAGATACTTGTGTTAAAGTTTGTGATTCCCGTAGCATGCATGTATGGTGAACCGTTATGTGATGAAGTCGGAGCATGATTTATTTATTGATTGTCTTCCTTATGAGTGGAAGTGTGTATCCCGCGATGGTTAACTCCTACCAACCCTTCCCCTAGGAGCATGCGTGTAGTACTTTGTTTTGATGACTCGTAGAATTTTGCAATAAGTATGTGAGTTCTTTATGACTAATGTTGAGTCCATGGATTATACGCACTCTCAACCTTCCACCATTGCTAGCCTCTCTTGTGCCGCACAACTTTCGCCAATACCATACACCCACCATTACCTTCCTCAAAACATCCACCATACCTACCCATTATGGCATTTCCATAGCCATTCCGAGATATATTTCCATGCAACTTTCCACTGTTCTGTTTATTATGACACGCTCCATCATTGTCATATTACTTTGCATGATCATGTAGTTGACATCGTATTTGTGGCAAAGCCACCATTCATAATTTTTTCATACATGTCACTCTTGAATCATTGCACATCCCGGTACACCACCGGAGGCATTCACATAGAGTCATATTTTGTTCTAAGTATTGAGTTGTAATTCTTGAGTTGTAAGTAAATAAAAGTGTGACGATCTTCGTTATTAGAGCATTGTCCCATGTGAGGAAAGGATGATGGAGACTATGATTCCCCCACAAGTCGGGATGAGACTCCGGATGAAAAAAAGAGGCCATAAAAAAAGAAGGCCCAAATAAAAAAATGAGAGAAAAAGAGAGAAGGGACAATGTTACTATCCTTTTACCACACTTGTGTTTCAAAGTAGCACCATGATCTTCATGACAGAGAGTCTCCTATGTTGTCACTTTCATATACTAGTGGGAATTTTTCATTATATAACTTGGCTTGTATATTCCAATGATGGGCTTCCTCAAAGTGCCCTAGGTCTTCGTGAGCAAGCGAGTTGGATGCACACCCACTTAGTTTCTTTTTTAGCTTTCGTACACTTATAGCTCTAGTGCATCCGTTGCATGGCAATCCCTACTCACTCACATTGATATCTATTGATGGGCATATCCATAGCCCGTTGATACACCTGGTTGATGTGAGACTATCTTCTCCTTTTTATCTTCTACACAACCACCGTTCTATTCCACCTATAGTGCTGTGTCCATGGCTCACGCTCATGTATTGCGTGAAAGTTGAAAAAGTTTGAAAGTACTAAAGTATGAAACGATTGCTTGGCTGAAACCGGATTGTGCATGATTTAAATATTTTGTGTGATGAAGATAGAGCATAGCCAGACTATATGATTTTGTAGGGATAGCTTTATTTGGCCATTTTATTTTGGGAAGACACGATTGCTTTGTTAGTATGCTTGAAGTATTATTGTTTTTATGTCAATATTAAACTTTTGTTTCGAATCTTTCGGATCTGAACATTCATGCCACAATAAAGAAAATTACATGGATAAATATGTTAGGTAGCATTCCACATCAAAAATTCTGTTTTCATCATTTACCTACTCGAGGACGAGCAGGAATTAAGCTTGGGGATGCTTGATATGTCTCCAATGTATCTATAATTTTTTATTGTTCCATGCTATTATATTATCTATTTTGGATGTTTAATAGGCATCTATATGCTATTTTAATTTATTTTTGGGACTAACCTATTAACCGAGGGCCCAGTGCCATTTTCTGTTTTTTTGCCTATTTTAGAGTTTCACAGAAAAGGAATACCAAATGGAATGAAACCTTCGCGATGATCTTTATAGGAACGAAAGGAAACCAGAAGACTTGGAGATGAAGTCGGAGACGCAACAAGGCGTCCACGAGGTAGGAGGGCGCGCCCCCTACCTCATGGGCCCCTCGTAGCTCCCCTGGCCTAGTTCTTTCGCCTATATACACTCTTATACCCTGAAAACATCCAAGAGAGCCACGAAACCACTTTTCCGCCGCCGCAACCTTCTGTACCCGTGAGATCCCATCTAGGGACCTTTTCCGGCATCCTGTCGAAGGGGGATTTGATCACGGAGGGCTTCTACATCAACACCATTACCTCTCCGATGAAGCATGAGTAGTTTACCACAGATCTATGGGTCCATAGTTATTAGCTAGATGGCTTATTCTCTCTCTTTGATTCTCAATACCATGTTCTCCTCGATGTTCTTGGAGATCTATTCGATGTAATATTCTTTTGTGGTGTGTTTGCCGAGATCCGATGAATTGTGGATTTATGATCAGATTATCTATGAATATTATTTGGTTCTTCTCTGAATTCTTATATGCATGATTTGATATATTTGCAAGTCTCTTCGAATTATCGGTTTAGTTTGGCCTACTAGATTGATCTTTCTTGCAATGGGAGAAGTGCTTAGCTTTGGGTTCAATCTTGCGGTGTCCTTTCCCAGTGACAGTAGGGGTAGCAAGGCACATATTGTATTGTTGCCATCGAGGATAAAAAGATGGGGTTTTCATCATATTGCTTGAGTTAATTCCTCTACATCATGTCATCTTACTTAACGCGTTACTCCGTTCTTTATGAACTTAATACTTTAGATGCATGCTGGATAGCGGTCGATGTGTGGAGTAATAGTAGTAGATGTAGAATCGTTTCGGTCTACTTGACATGGACATGATGCCTATGTTCATGATCATTGCCTTAGATATCGTCATAACTATGCGCTCTTCTATCAATTGCTCGGCAGTAATTTGTTCACCCACCGTAATATTTGCTATCTTGAGAGAATCCACTAGTTAAACCTATGGCCCCCGGGTATCTTTTCCATTATATTGAATCTCTTTTACATCTTACTAGTTTCTGATATACTATTTTGCAATCTTTTACTTTCCGATCTATAAACCAAAAATACCAAAAATAATTACTTTACCATTTATCTATCTCTATCAGATATCACTTTTGCAAGTGACCGTGAAGGGATTGACAACCCCTTTATCGCGTTGGGTGCAAGTTGTTGATTGTTTGTGCAGGTATTCGGTGACTTGCGTGTTGTCTCCTACTGGATTGATACCTTGGTTCTCAAAACTGAGGGAAATACTTATGCTACTTTGCTGCATCACCCTTTCCTCTTCTAGGGAAAACCAACGCAAGCTCAAGAGGTAGCAGGAGGTATGAGACCTCTAACAAGTACTTTGCCTACAAGATGGAGGAGAATAGCTCAGCCAGTGAGCATGTGCTCAGAATGTCTGGGTACTACAATCGCTTGGATCAAGTGGGAGTTAATCTTCTAGATAAGATAGTGATTGACAGAATTCTTTAGTCACTATCACCAAGCTAGAACTTCGTGATGAACTATAATATGCAAGGGATGGCGAAAATGATTCCCGAGATCTTCATGATGCTGAAATCGGCGAAGGTAGAAATCAAGAAAGAGCATCAAGTGTTGATGGTTAACAAGACCACTAGTTTCAAGAAAAAGTGCAAAGGGAAAGAAAGGAAACTTCAAGAAGAATGGCAAGCAAGTTGCCACTCCCGGGAAGAAACCCAAAGCTCGACCCAAGCCTGAAACTGAGTGCTTCTACCGCAAAGGGAGTGGTCACTGGAAGCGGAACTGCCCCAAATACTTAGCGGATAATAAGGATGGCAAAGTGAACAAAGGTATATTTGATATACATGTTACTGATGTGTACCTTACTACTGTTCGTAGTAACCCCTGGGTTTTTGATACCGGTTCAGTTACTAAGATTAGTAACTGAAAATAGGAGTTGTAGAATAAACAAAGACTAGTTAAGGGCGAGGTGACGATGTGTGTTAGAAGTGATTCCAAGGTTGATACGATCACCATCGCGCACACTCTCTACCTTCGAGATTAGTGTTGAACCTAAATAAATGTTATTTGGTGTTTGCATTGAGCATGAATATGATTAGATCATGCTTATTCCAATACACTTATTCATTTTAGTCAGAGAATAATTGTTGTTCTATTTAAATGAATAAAACCTTGTATGGTCATACACCCATTGTGAATGGTTTATTGATTCTAGATCGTAGTGATACACATATTCAGAATATTGATGCCAAAAGATGCAAAGTTGACCATGATAGTGCAACATACTTGTGGCACTGCTGTTTAGGTCATATTGGTGTAAAGCGCATGAAGAAACTCCATGCAGATGGACTTTTGGAATCACTTGATTATGAATCATTTGATGCTTGTGAACCATGCCTCATAGGCAAGCTGACTAAAACTCCGCCTTCGAAACAATGGATCGAGCAAATGACTTAATGGAAATAATACATACCAATCCGATGAGTGAAGCACGCGGCGGGTATCATTATTTTCTAACCATCACAGATGATTTGAGTAGGTATAGGTGTGATACGTCCATTTTGCATCATGCTTTTATATCAATATTTATTGCATTATGGGCTGTTATTACACATTATATCTCAATGCTTATGGATATTCTCTCTTATTTTACAAGGTTTACCATGAAGAGGAGGAATGCCGGCAGCTGGAATTCTGGCTGGAAAAGGAGCAAATATTGGAAACCTATTCTGCACAGCTCCAAAAATCCTGAAACTCCATGGAACTTATTTTTGGAATTAATAAGAACTATTGAGCAAAAGAAACACCAGAGGGGGCCCACACCCTGGCCAGGAGGGTGGGGGGCGCGCCCACCCCTACTGGGCGCGCCCCCTGTCTCCTGGGCCCCTGGTGGCCCTCAGGTGCCCATCTTCTGCTATATGAAGGCTTTTACCCTGGAAAAAAATCGTGGGCAAGCTTACGGGACGAAACTCCGCCGCCACGAGGCGGAACCATGGCGGAACCAATCTAGAGCTCCGGCAGAGCTGTTCTGCTAGGGAAACTTCCCTCCGGGAGGGGGAAATCATCACCATCGTCATCACCAATGATCCTCTCATCCGGAGGGGGTCAATCTCCATCAACATCTTCACCAGCACCATCTCCTCTCAAAACCCTAGTTCATCTCTTGTATCCAATCTTGTATCAAAACCACAAATTGGTACCTGTGGGTTGCTAGTAGTGTTGATTACTCCTTGTAGTTGATGCTAATTGGTTTACTTGGTGGAAGATCATATGTTCAGATCCTTAATGCATATTAATACTCCTCTGATTATGAACATGAATATGCTTTGTGAGTAGTTACGTTTGTTCCTGAGGACATGGGTGAAGTCTTGCTATTAGTAGTCATGTGAATTTGGTATTCATTCGATATTTTGATGAGATGTATGTTGTCTCTCCTCTAGTGGTGTTATGTGAACGTCGACTACATGACACTTCACCATTATTTGGGCCTAGAGGAAGGCATTGGGAAGTAATAAGTAGATGATGGGTTGCTAGAGTGACAGAAGCTTAAACCCTAGTTTATGCGTTGCTTCGTAAGGGGCTGATTTGGATCCATATGTTTAATGTCGTGGTAAGGTTTACCTTAATACTTATTTTGTAGTTGTGGATGCTTGCAATAGGGGTTAATCATAAGTGGGATGCTTGTCCAAGTAAGGGCAGTACCCAAGCACCGGTCCACCCACATATCAACTTATCAAAGTACCGAACACGAATCATATGAGCATGATGAAAACTAGCTTGACAATAATTCCCATGTGTCCTCGGGAGCTCTTTTCTCATTATAAGAAATTGTCCAGGCTTGTCCTTTGCTACAAAAAGGATTGGGCCACCTTGCTGCACTTTATTTACTTTCATTGCTTGTTACCCGTTACAATTTATCTTATCACAAATCTATCTGTTACCTACAATTTCAGTGCTTGCAGAGAAAACCTTACTGAAAACCGCTTATCATTTCCTTCTGCTCCTTGTTGGGCTCGACACTCTTACTTATCAAAAGGACTACGATAGATACCCTACACTTGTGGGTCATCAAGACTCTTTTCTGGCGCCATTGCAGGAGAGCGTAGCGCTTTTGGTGAGTGGAACTTGGTAAGGAAACATTTATATAGTGTGCTAAAATTTTCTGTCACTTATTACTATGGAAACTAATCCTTTGAGGGGCTTGTTCAGGGTATCTTCACCCCGACCAGAAGAGCAAAGAGTTGCTCCTCAACCAACTGAACCTATTGAAAATATTTTCTTTGAGATTCCTTCGGGTATGATAGAGAAACCGCTAGCTAATCCATTTGCAGGAGATGGAACATTGCATCCCAATTTACACCTTATCTTTGTGGATGAAGTTTGTGGATTATTTAAGCTTGTAGGTATTCCCGATGATGTTGTCAAAAGGAAGGTCTTCCCTTTATATTTGAAGGGAGATGCATTGACATGGTATAGGCTATGTGATGATACAGGATCTTGGAATTATAAACGATTGAAGTTGGAATTTCACCAGAAGTTCTATCCTATGCATCTTGTTCATCATGATCGTAATTACATATATAATTTTTGGCCTCATGAAGGAGAAAGCATCGCTCAAGTTTGGGGGAGGCTTAAGTCAATGTTATATTGATGCCCCAATCACGAGCTTTCCAGAGAAATGATTATTCAAAAATTTTATGCTCGGCTTCCTCTCAATGATCGCAACATGCTCGATACTTCCTGTGCTGGTTCTTATATGCTGAAGACTATCGAATTCAAATGGGACTTATTGGAAAGAATTAAACGCAACTCTGAAGATTGGGGTTCCGAGATGGTAAGGAGTTAGGTATGACACCTAAGTTTGATTGTGTTAAATCTTTTATGGATACCGATGCCTTTCGTGGATTTAGCGCTAAATATGGACTTGACTCTGAGATAGTAGCTTCTTTCTGTGAATCTTTTGCTACTCACGTTGATCTCCCTAAGGAGAAATGGTTTAAATATAATCCTCCCATTGAAGTAAAAGTAGTTGCACCTATTATAGTTGAAGAAAAGACTGCCACTTATAGTGACCCTATTATTCCTACTACTTATGTTGAGAAACCTCCTTTTCTTGTTAGGATAAAGGATCATGCTAAAACTTCGACTGTTGTTCGTAAGAGTAATACTAGGACTTATACACCTCCTGAGCAAATCAAAGTTGAACCTAGTATTGCTATGGTTAAAGATCTCTTGGATGATGATTTAGATGGGCATGTTATTTACTTCTGTGAACAGGCTGCTAATATTTCTAGACCAGATGCTAAGATACATAGACCTGTTGTAGGCATGCCTGTTATTTCTGTTAAAATAGGAGATCATTGTTATCATGGCTTATGTGATATGGGTGCTAGTGCTAGTGCAATACCCTATGATTTATATAAAGAAATGATGCATGATATTGCACCCGCTGAAATAGAAGACATTGATGTTACTAGTAAGCTTGCTAATAGGGACACCATTAAACCAGTTGGGATTGTTAGAGATGTTGAAGTGTTGTGTGGGAAGGTTAAATATCCTGCTGATTTTCTTGTTCTTGGTTTTTCCACAAGATGAATTTTGTCCCATTATTTTTGGTAGACCCTTCTTGAATACAGTTAATGCTAAGATTGATTGTGAAAAGGATACTGTTACAATTGGCTTAGAGGGTATGTCTCATGAGTTTAATTTTGCTAAGTTTCAAAGACAACCTCGTGATAGAGAATCACCTAGTAAGGATGAGATTATTGGTCTTGCTTCTATTGCCGTGCCTCCTACTGATCCATTAGAACAATATTTGCTAGACCATGAAAATGATATGTTTATGAAGGAAAGAAGGGAAATAGATGAAGTGTTCCTTCAACAGGAACCTATGCTGAAACACAACCTACGAGTTGAAATTCTAGGGGATCCCCCTCCACCCAAGGGTGATCCCGTGTTTGAACTCAAACCATTACCTGATAATCTTAAGTATGCTTATCTTGATGAAAAGAAAATATATCCTGTTATTATTAGTGCTAACCTTTCAGAGCAAGAAGAAGAAAGATTATTGAAAACTCTGAAGAAGCACCATGCTGCTATTGGATATACTCTGTATGATCTCAAGGGCATTAGTCCCACGTTATGCCAACACAAGATTAATTTGGAGGATGATGCAAAACCAGTTAGAGATCCTCAACGATGACTGAATCCTAAGATGAAAGAAGTGGTAAGAAAGGAGATACTAAAGCTCCTTGAGGCAGGTATAATTTATCCCGTTGCTGATAGTGATTAGGTAAGCCCTGTCCATTGTGTTCCTAAAAAGGGAGGTATTACCGTTGTTCCTAATGATGAAGATGAATTGACCCCACAAAGGATTATTACAGGTTATAGGATGGTAATTGATTTCCGTATATTAAATAAAGCTACTAAGAAAGATCATTATCCTTTACCTTTTATCGATCAAATGCTAGAAAGACTGTCCAAACACACACATTTCTGCTTTATAGATGGTTATTCTGGTTTCTCTCAAATACATGTATCAGCGAAGGATCAATCTAAAACTACTTTTACTTGCCCTTTCGGTACTTTTGCCTATAGACGTATGCCTTTTGGTTTATGTAATGCACCTGCTACCTTCCAAAGATGTATGATGGCTATATTCTCTGACTTTTGTGAAAAGATTTGTGAGGTATTCATGGATGATTTCTCCGTCTATGGATCCTCTTTTGATGATTGCTTGAGCAACCTTGATCGAGTTTTGCAGATATGCAAAGACACTAGTCTCGTCTTGAATTGGGAAAAGTGCCACTTTATGGTTAATGAAGGCATTGTCTTGGGGCATAAGATTTCTGAGAGAGGTATTGAAGTTGATAAAGCTAAAGTTGATGCTATTGAAAAGATGCCATGTCCCAAGGACATAAAAGGTATAAGAAGTTTCCTTGGTCATGCCGGTTTTTATAGGAGGTTCATTAAGGACTTTTCTAAAATCTTTAGGCCTCTGACTAATTTATTGCAAAAAGATATTCCTTTTGTCTTTGATGATGATTGTGTAGAAGCATTTGAAATACTTAAGAAAGCTTTGATCACTGCACCTATTGTTCAGCCACTTGATTGGAATTTACCCTTTGAAATTATGTGTGATGCTAGTGATTATGCTGTAGGTGCTGTTCTAGAGCAAAGAGTTGATAAGAAATTGAATGTTATCCAGTATGCTAGTAAAACTCTTGATACTGCCCAGAGAAATTATGCTACTACTGAAAAAGAGTTCTTAGCAGTTGTGTTTGCATGTGATAAGTTTAGACCTTATATTGTTGATTCCAAAGTTACTATTCACACTGATCATGCTGCTATTAAATATCTTATGGAAAAGAAAGATGCTAAGCCTAGACTTATTAGATGGGTTCTCTTGCTCCAAGAATTTGATTTGCATATCTATAATACCTAAATAGTTGATCCCCACTATCTTATTTCTCTTGACATGCAACCTATCCACCTCATCAACCTATCCACCTCAGCTATCCTGCCATGTCATCAGCTCTCTACAAAGTGGCTATTCGGTTTTTGTCCTATGGTTTGTTTTTCTGCCCGTTCAGTTTTCTGTTGCTAGCAAACTAGCAGCCCATTAGTCTAGCGTACATGGCAGCCCATTCGTTTCTGGTCGTTTAGTTTCTCCCACTAGCGAACTGGCAATTAAAGCAGCCCACATCATAGATACTGACCAAATCCATGAGAAACGGCTACAGGAAGGGGAGAAGACGACACATTTTTTCCTTGATCGCCTAGATCAGTTCCCCTGGCATCTTTTTTTGCCCTCCCTATAAATTAGTTTGATCTCGACATGATCGCAATACTGCTTCTCCTTGCGATGCATATGAACCATTTAAAAGACCAGATGCATTGTATCCTCCACGGCTCCACCTCATAGGCTCCCACCGCATTTTCTCTAATGAACAAAGCAACGCTTCATCTGCTCATCTCATCTTCGGCCGCCGCTGCAAGAATCCAGCTCTGCAATGCGCTACCATGTCACCACTCAAAGATATGGCTTTATCTCTGTGGAATTAGGCCTCAACCTATTCAGGTGGGTATTCCGGCGCGATCTCAATGAGGCATGGAGGGTGTCTCCGTCCGATGCGTGTTTTATTTATCGCCTTCAAGATTCGTCTTCAAGGGGCGGACTACAACTGCGGTGCACAGAGCATCGAGCGATGGTGTCTCTTCGCAACCAGGGTTAGCTGCAGGTGTTCTTCTACATCTACGGCTTCGTCGTCCTTTGCATATTGTACTGTTGCAGGAGTACTACCTTATATTAATACAAGTCCAGTAATAATGTGGTGTACCTTTCAAAAAAAGAGAAGAGGAAGGTGTCGCCGGGGACCTGCAGCGCCTCACCAGTGTCCCACATCGGCTTCGCTTGGCCGGGCTCCTCTCACCGTATGCATTGGCTTCGCCTGGTTGGGCTCCTCTACCGTCGTGAAGGCCGCCCTCGACACTCCACTCCGCTCCATCGCAAGGCAACATGAACCTTGCTGCTTCCCGTCGTGAAGCCCCTTCAGTCCTCCCTTTGCTCTGGCGTGGAGCTGAGCGAGCCGGTAGGCATGCCTTGCATTGGGCAAGGAAGAACAAGGCTCTTTGCAGTTGGGATCTGCCTAATTAACTCGATCTTGCATATAGTAGGTACAAAATCAGCTACAAAGTAATTAATCTAATCAGGTACAAAAACATATTTTAGTCACCGCTCCCAACCGCCAGAGCATAAGTCACAGGACTAAGGTTCAGTTAACCTGTTAATAAGGTTAATACATAACTTGTACTCCCTCCGTTCCAAAATAAGTGTCTCAACTTTGTACTAGCTCTAGTAGAAATTTGTACTAAGCTCAAGACACTTATTTTGGGACAGAGGGAGTACCTCTTATCTCTTTCTCCTCCTCTGTTTCTAGCTTAACACGGCTTGGTAATGTCCAGCTGTACTTTCAGCACAGTGTTGACATCACCTTCATGTAATTGACCTCGGTCACTCAGGTTTCATGCACACATCTATAATACCTAAATAGTTCATCCCCACCAACCTATTTCTCTTGACATGCAGGCTATACACATCAGCAGCACAACCCCGTCAGCGTTTAATTAGAGGCTTACAAGCGGGACCAGCCACAAGAAAAAAGAACATGATGTCTTCAGTTACTGCACACGTTAGCTTCAGTTACTGCTGGTAGGGCCAACCAGAGAAGTTGACGACGAACATAGTCGAGCCCGGCCCATCGTCCTCGATGTCCTTTTTTTGTGATGCGAGCACGCCCCCGCTTTCCTCCCTGACTCCCTCCCCTGCTTTCCCCTTTCTCCACCACGGCGCGCCGCCAGCACAGGATCCCGGTCGGTCGGCTCCCCGTGCGCACTGCACACCCTGCCTCGCCGCCCTGCGCAGGATCCGTTGGTCGATCCCCTCGCCGCTCCATCCCTCTCCGCCATGCCTCACTACCAAGTCGGCATCCGCCCTTCCTCCCGTGGCACAACACTCCTTCCGCGGCGGCCACCTCCTTCCCTCCTCCCCTTTCACTCTCATCCATACTTGCGGTGCCTGCCACGGCTACTTCGCAACGGAGCAGCGGCCAGTGGTGTCATGGTTGGGGATCGGTGTCGGGCTGCTCAACCATGGACTCACTGCTGCCCATCCGAACTTGGCGACGGTGTTAGCAAGAACCTCCTGCCTCGGATGCCGTCCCGGCTAATCCAGCACAAATTTATGCACGACCTCCTGGTTATTGATTTGCTGGCAACGACAACGAGCTCCGGACTACGGCGACACTATCTGTCAACTTGAAGGTACTGTACTCAGTACTCTGTTTGTCGCAAGGTACTGTACTCTGTTCGTCGCAAGAGAATTTCCTCTTTTTTTCCATATATAATCCTATATATATTTTTATGAAAAGGGCCATAGCAACCTTACACGGCCTACTGTACATCCTCTCTGCAGCCCATTGCTTCCACGACACTGGCCCACCCTGTGTATCTTCCCTGGTCACCATGGATAGCGAACAGCCAGCTGACTAATTGATGTCGAATGCTCCCTCTCGTAATAATGTTCAAGGTGCTTCACTTCCTCTCCCCACCATTTCCATAAGAAACTGTTGGATTGCTCTTTAAAGTCTGCTCGGCCTCACCTCATTTCCTTCCCATCAGGTCTCTACCACACCACTCATGCTCCCTCCGGTGAGCAACTCCCTGCCATTTCCTCCATATTCTCTATGTATGATATATTGTTGATTGCATCAAAAATTTGTACTTTCACAGGTATTGCATGCTCAATTATGCCCAAGTGGTCATCTTCATTGGTTTCCCTCACTGCAAACACAAGCGCATTTGGTTTCTGCCTTCTACTGGTACATAATATTCCCAAATTCTCCTAGGTTGCTAATTCTGCAATTTTGTTTGCTCAATATCAATCTCAATATAATGTTGCTTCATTCAATATTTATTTGTTGAGCTTCCATTGTAACCCAAAAACTTCTTTTTGATGCATCATGTCCTAGCTTCCTGCTATGTCCTTGAGTGCTTATAAATTTTAGAATTTCCATTCATGTAACACACCTAGACTGAAATCTTATATCACTCTTCATGACAGATGTTAACATGTTGAGGAGACAATCAAACAGGAAGGGTCTTACTATTCATGCCACATGTTAACATGTGGAGAAGACAATCATACAGGAAAGGTTTTCATTACTGGATAATGCTTGAATGCATTGAGTTTCTCTCTGTCTTTTCTCCTTTCCCCTTAAAACCACCAGAGTACCATTGCTCAACGTGTATGAGTTTACGAGGGTACTTTTAGTCATAATTCTATAAATACCAAACTATGTTTGCACTACATTTTGAATGTTAACATCAGGATCTCTATTATATTGTCATCTCTGATTTTTCCTTTACAGAGTATGTATCGCTTCAAAACCCTCATAAACTGCAGAAAATGCCGCACAGGCTAGCCTTCACTGCTTACAAATTTTTAGATTTTAGATACCAACCCTTGCTTCTGACTCAGATTAACGCCAGACTGGTTCGGAACCATGTCCAATCACATGACATGGAACGCCTAGGCCAGGAAAATTACACTCCATGGATAGTAGTTTATTTTATTTTAGTTTTCTATTTAACTGGGCCACGCTAATGACAGTACTGTGAATGGCCATTCCAACCAACTCTTTTCTTTGCAAGGAATCCAAACAAACAATCACCACACCCAAATCTTACTCACATGTGCTATATTAATATAAGTACCATCTATAATTTTCTATATATTCACTACTATATTTGTTGTGTATTAACTATTTTCAAAACAAAATCTTTCGGTTACATGTTTTTATGACTGCCACACATCTATATATAACAACACCCATACCATCGTTCATTGTATCCCTACAAGTTCATCTTCCCCACAAATAAATATTGGCTTTCGCAAGTACATGGACAACCAACAGGAAGCCAGGAACAGGTACGACTGTTACATACATAGTTTGTTTTGTAAGTTCCTTCTACGCAATTAACGATATGCATCCCTATTTTCCTACAACATGCAATCTGGTGCACCATGAAAAGTTCTGCCACCTTCAGCAACGCATCCAATAAGAGAAGCACACAAAAAGTACATAGAGGCTATATAATGCTACGAAACTGCCAACAACCAGCGCCTGTTTTCAAGACGACACGACAAAAGATCATCCATTCAAGGCCGACAAATACATCTTTGAGTACATCAAGAAAGGAATCCCACATGTACATTTTGTTCACAAGGAAGAAGGCACCAGCGTTGACAACTCCAAGAAATTTAGCCATATATTATGATGTTTATCTTATGAAACTTTTATGCATCTATCAGATAATCAAGTCAAATAAATTCATTACTCATATTTTGCTCAACTGAATTTCAGCAAAATAATTTCAAGAAAATCCCGCAGCAACGCGCGGGGGAATTATCTAGTTATTGATAGAAAGGGAGCTGAGAACCCCGTTGCAGACAACTTGTCTAGGTTAGAGAATGTTCTTGATGACCCACTGCCTATTGATGACAGCTTTCCTGATGAACAATTAGCGGTCGTTAATGCTTCTCGTACTGCTCCTTGGTATGCTGATTATGCTAATTACATTGTTGCTAAATTTATACCACCTAGTTTCACATACCAGCAAAAGAAAAAGTTCTTTTATGATTTAATACATTACTTCTGGGATGACCCACACCTTTATAAAGAAGGAGTAGATGGTGTTATTAGACGTTGTGTACCTTAGCATGAACAGGAACATATCCTACGCAAGTGTCACTCTGAATCCTATGGAGGACACCACGCTGGAGATAGAACTGCACATAAGGTATTGCAATCTGGTTTTATTGGCCTACTCTCTTCAAAGATGCTCGTAAGTTTGTCTTATCTTGTGATGAATGTCAAAGAATCGGTAACATTAGTAGATGTCAAGAAATGCCTATGAATTATTCTCTTGTTATTGAACCATTTCATGTTTGGGGCTTTGATTATATGGGACCTTTTCCTGCCTCTAATGGTTACACACATATTTTAGTTGCTGTTGATTACGTTACTAAGTGGGTAGAAGCTATTCCAACTAGTAGTGCTGATCATAACACTTCTATTAAAATGCTTAAAGAAGTTATTTTTCCGAGGTTTGGAGTCCCTAGATATCTTATGACTGATGGTGGTTCACATTTTATTCATGGTGCTTTTCGTAAGATGCTTGCTAAGTATGATGTTAATCATAGAATTGCATCTCCTTATCATCCGCAGTCTAGTGGTCAAGTAGAATTGAGCAATAGAGAGCTCAAATTAATTTTGCAAAAGACTGTGAATAGATCTAGAAAGAATTGGTCCAAGAAACTTGATGATGCATTATGGGCCTATAGAACTGCATATAAAAATTCTATGGGTATGTCTCCGTATAAGATGGTTTATGGAAAAGCATGTCACTTACCTCTAGAACTTGAACATAAAGCATATTGGGCTATTAAAGAGCTCAACTATGACTTCAAACTTGCCGGTGAGAAGAGGTTATTTGATATTAGCTCACTTGATGAATGGAGAACCCAAGCCTATGAGAATGCCAAGCTACTCAAAAAAAAGTCAAATGCTGGCATGATAAAAGGATACAAAAGCATGAGTTTAACGTAGGTGATTATGTGTTATTATTCAACTCTTGTTTAAGATTTTTTGCAGGAAAACTTCTCTCTAAATGGGAAGGTCCTTATGTTATCGAGGAGGTCTATCGTTCCGGTGCCATAAAAATCAACAACTTTGAAGGCACAAGTCCGAGGGTGGTGAATGGTCAAAGAATTAAACATTATATCTCAGGTAATCCTATCAATGTTGAAACTAATATTATTGAAACCGTAACCCCAGAGGAATACATAAGGGACACTTTCCAGAATGTTCCAGACTCCGAAAAGGAATAGGTATCTGGTACGGTAAGTAAACCGACTCCAAAACAATTATAATGGCAATTTTTATCAGTTTTGGATTATTTAAGAATTTTAGAAAGAAAGAAAGAAGTAGTTCGGGAAGGACACGAGGCCTCCACGAGGGTGGAGGGCGCGCCCACCCTTCCTGGGCGCCCCCCCTATCTCGTGGCCACCTCGTGTGCCTCCTGGACTCCGTTTTCTTGCACGTTACGTATTTTGGTCGGTAAAAATTCATTATATGATCTCCCGAAGGTTTTTACCACCTTACCACGCAAATATCCTCTGTTTTTGTTTCGAGCTATTCCTGTTGCAGTTTAAGAGCAAGATGTCTTCTCAAGAGTCAGTCGGGGAGAGTAAGGTGTCTCACCCGACACCAGGTCCAAGAGCAAATAGCGATGCTTATCACTTTGGACCATCAACAGAGGATGAGATGGAGGCCGACTTGAAAAGTATAGATGCCATGGAGGAAGATCAAGAAGTTACCTCTCGTCTCCAAGTAGGATTCATGATGGGGGAACTACATAGCTCGGCTATTCCAAATTCGGTCATCCCTTCCAACGTTAAATTTCTTTGTTATGAAAACATGAAAAAGAGCGTCACTTGTTCTCCAGAAGCTATGCAGCATCCTTGGGTAAAGGGAGCTTTAGCCATTACGGTCAAGCTCCGCAAAGAAATTATGGACCTCAAACAACAAGTCAATAAGCTCGAGGAGGAGAATCGCATCCTGAGGGGCATCATCGCCAAGAAGATCACAACACCAACCATGAAGAAGGAGACATAATCACATGGGTATGGGCACTCCCCTTGGTAACTACCAAGCTTGGGGGAGGTGCCCCGGTATCATATCACCATCACACTCCTATCTTTACCGTTTTATTTAGTTCGATCCTTTTAGTAGTATCTTGATCTAGTAGACTGAAGTTTTGATATCAAGTAGTTTTGAGTTTTGCATTATGATCTCTTTATGTAATCGAGTCCGTGAGCTATCTATAATAAAGATTAGTTTTGAGTCAAGGGCTTTGCTATCTTGCTATGATCTTGAGAAAGTAGAAAGAATAAAAGAGTTCATATTGATCTTATGGATAGTAATAACTTCACACATAGAAAGTATGAGGCATAACAGTTGTTGAGAGTTGACAAACGTAGTTTTGGTCATCGTTGCAATTAATAGGAAGTAATAAGGAAAGAGAGGTTTCACATACAAATATATTATCTTGGACATCTTTTATGATTGTGAAGCACTCATTAAGTATGACATGCTAAAAGAGTTGATGTTGGACAAGGAAGACAATGTAATGGTTTATGTTTTCTCACATCTCAGTTAAAGTATATTGTCATTGACCTTCCAAACATGTTGAGCTTGCCTTTCCCCCTCATGCTAGCCAAATTCCTTGCACCAAGTAGAGATACTACTTGTGCTTCCAAATATCCTTAAACCCAGTTTTGCCATGAGAGTCCACCATACCTACCTATGGATTGAGTAAGATCCTTCAAGTAAGTTGTCATGTTGCAGGCAATAAAAATTGCTCTCTAAATATGTATGACTTATTAGTGCAGAGAAAATAAGCTTTATACGATCTTGTTGTGGAAGCAATAAAAGCAACGGACTGCATAATAAAGGTCCACATACAAGTGGCAATATAAAGTGACGTTCTTTTGGATTAAGATTTCATGCATCCAACCCTAAACGCACATGACAACCTCTGCTTCCCTCTGCGAAGGGCCTATCTTTTACTTTATGTTTTTACTTTATGCTTGAGTCAGGGTGATCTTCACCTTTCCCTTTTTTATTTTATCCTTTGTCAAGCTCCTCGTGTTTGAAAGATCACGATATATATATCCAATTGGATGTAAGTTAGCATGAAATATTATTGTTGACATCACCTAAAGGTGAATACGTTGGGAGGCAACACAATAAGCCCCTATCTTTCTCAGTGTCCGGTTGAAACTCTATAACCACAAGTACTGCGTGAGTGTTAGCAATTGTAGAAGACTACATGATAGTTGAGTATGTGGACTTGCTGAAAAGCTCTATTCTTGACTCTTTCTGATGTTATGATAAATGACTGAGATTATAGTTTGTTAGTTCCCAATGAAGTTTCTGAACCATACTTGGCATTGTGAATTGATTGTTACTTGAACATAAGAAATCATATGACAAAATCTATATATGTTGTTGTTATAAGAATGATCATGATCCCCTCATGTCCGTATTCTATTTTTATCGCCTCTATCTCTAAACATGTGGACATATTTTTCGATTTCGGCTTCCGCTTGAGGACAAGCGAGGTCTAAGCTTGGGGGAGTTGATACGTCCATTTTGCATCATGCTTTTATATCAATATTTATTGCATTATGGGCCATTATTACACATTATATCTCAATACTTATGGATATTCTCTCTTATTTTACAAGGTTTACCATGAAGAGGGGGAATGCCGGCAGCTGGAATTCTGGCTGGAAAAGGAGCAAATATTGGAAACCTATTCTGCACAGCTCCAAAAATCCTGAAACTCCACGGAACTTACTTTTGGAATTAATAAGAATTATTGAGCGAAAGAAACACCAGAGGGGACCCACACCCTGGCCAGGAGGGTGGGGGCGCGCCCACCCCTACTGGGCGCGCCCACCCCTACTGGGCGCGCCCCTGTCTCCTGGGCCCCCTGGTGGCCCTCCGGTGCCCATCTTATGCTATATGAAGGCTTTTACCCTGGAAAAAATCGTGGGCATGCTTACGGGACGAAACTCCGCCTTCACTAGGCGGAACCAATCTAGAGCTCCGACAGAGCTGTTCTGCTAGGGAAACTTCCCTCCGGGAGGGGAAATCATCACCATCGTCATCACCAACGATCCTCTCATCTGGAGGGGGTCAATCTCCATCAACATCTTCACCAGCACCATCTCCTCTCAAAACCCTAGTTAATCTCTTGTATCCAATCTTGTATCAAAACCACAAATTGGTACCTGTGGGTTGCTAGTAGTGTTGATAACTCCTTGTAGTTGATGCTAATTGGTTTACTTGGTGGAAGATCATATGTTCAGATCCTTAATGCATATTAATACTCCTCTGATTATGAACATGAATATGCTTTGTGAGTAGTTACATTTGTTCCTGAGGACATGGGTGAAGTCTTGCTATTAGTAGTCATGTGAATTTGGTATTCGTTCGATATTTTGATGAGATGTATGTTGTCTCTCCTCTAGTGGTGTTATGTGAATGTCGACTACATGACACTTCACCATTATTTGGGACTAGAGGAAGGCATTGGGAAGTAATAAGTAGATGATGGGTTGCTAGAGTGACAGAAGCTTAAACCCTAGTTTATGCGTTGCTTCGTAAGGGGCTGATTCGGATCCATATGTTTAATGCCATGGTTAGGTTTACCTTAATACTTATTTTGTAGTTGCGGATGCTTGCAATAGGGGTTAATCATAAGTGGGATGCTTGTCCAAGTAAGGGCAGTACCCAAGCACCGGTCCACCCACATATCAAGTTATCAAAGTACCGAACGCGAATCATATGAGCGTGATGAAAACTAGCTTGACGATAATTCCCATGTGTCCTCGGGAGCTCTTTTCTCATCATAAGAAATTGTCCAGGCTTGTCCTTTGCTACAAAAAGGATTGGTCCACCTTGCTGCACTTTATTTACTTTCATTTCTTGTTACCCGTTACAATTTATCTTATCACAAAACTATCTGTTACCTACAATTTCAATGCTTGCAGAGAAAACCTTACTGAAAACCGCTTATCATTTCCTTCTGCTCCTCATTGGGCTCGACACTCTTACTTATCGAAAGGACTAGATTGATCCCCTACACTTGTGGGTCATCAGGGTGTGATACGCCTCCAACGTATCTATAATTTTTGATTGCTCCATGCTACTTTATCTACTATTTTGGACTATATTGGGCTTTATTTTTCACTTTTATATTACTTTTGGGACTAACCTATTAACCGGAGGCCCAGCTCAGAATTGTTGTTTTTTTGCCTTTTTCAGTATTTCGAAGAAACAAAATATCAAATGGAGTCCAAACGGAATGAAACCTTCGGGATCATGATTTTCCAACCAAACATGATCCAGGAGACTTGGACCCTACTCCAAGAAGTCTCCGAAGAGGTCACGAGGGTGGAGGGCGCGCCCCCCTGGGCGCACCCCCTACCTTGTGGGCCCCTCGGAGCTCCACCGATGTACTCCTTCCTCCTATATATACCTACGTATCCCCGAACGATCAGAATAGGAGCCAAAAACCTAATTCCACCGCCGCAACCTTCTGTATCCACGAGATCCCATCTAGGGGCCTGTTTCGGAGCTCCGCAGGAGGGGGCATCCACCATGGAGGGCTTCTACACCAACACCATAGCCCTTCCGATGAAGTGTGAGTAGTTTACTTCAGACCTTCGGGTCCATAGCTAGTAGCTAGATGGATTCTTCTCTCTTTTTGGATCTCAATACAATGTTCTCCCCCTCTCTCGTGGAGATCCATTCGATGTAATCTTCTTTTTGCGGTGTGTTTGTTGAGACCGATGAATTGTGGGTTTATGATCCAGCTTATCTATGAATAATATTTGAATCTTTTCTGAATTCTTTTATGTATGATTGAGTTATCTTTGCAAGTCTCTTCGAATTATCCGTTTGGTTTGGCCAACTAGATTGGTAGTTCTTGCAATGGGAGAAGTGCATGTCTTTGGGTTCAATCTTGCGGTGTCCTTACTCAGTGACAGAAAGAGTTGCAAGGCATGTATTGTATTGTTGCCATCAAGGATAACAAGATGGGGTATTTATCATATTGCATGAATTTATTCCTCTACATCATGTCATCTTGCTTAAGGCGTTACTCTGTTTTTAACTTAATACTCTAGAAGCATGCTGGATAGCGGTCGATGAGTGGAGTAATAGTAGTAGATGCAGAATCATTTCGATCTACTTGTCACGGACGTGATGCCCATATACATGATCATACCTAGATAACCTCATAACTATGCTCAATTCTATCAATTGCTCGACAGTAATTTGGTCACCCACCGTAGAATACTTATGCTCTTGAGAGAAGCCACTAGTGAAACCTATGGCCCCCGGGTCTATTCTCATCATATCAATCTCCATCACTTTATTTATTTGCTTTTCTTTTACTTTTTTACTTTGCATCTTTATACCAAAAATAGCAAAAATATTATCTCTATCAGATCTCACTCTCGCAAGTGACCGTGAAGGGATTGACAACCCCTAATCACGTTGGTTGCGAGTAGCTATCATTTTGTGCAGGTACGAGGGACTTGCGTATGACCTCCTACTGGATTGATACCTTGGTTCTCAAAAACTGAGGGAAATACTTACGCTATTGTGCTGCATCATCCTCTCCTCTTCGGGGAAAACCAACGCAAGCTCGAGACGTAGCAAGAAGGATTTCTGGCGCCGTTGCCGGGGAGGCTTACACAAAAGTCAACATACCAAGTACCCATCACAATCCCTATATCTCGCATTACATTATTTGCCATTTGCCTCTCGTTTTCCTCTCCCCCACTTCACCCTTGCCGTTTTATTTGCCCTCTCTTTCCCAATCTCCTCCTCTCTTTTCCGTTTGCCTTCCCGTTGCCATGGCCGAATCAAAAAGAACTACGGGTTTTCTCCCGAGCTCTAGTGCCTTAGACAACCCCTCTATCCTCTCTAAGCTCATAAGTAATGATGCTATAGAAAGACCCACCGGGGTCTCCAATGAGAGCTTGAGTAATTTTGATGAGGATGACTCTGGAATTTTTTGCTTTTTACTTGATGAGTCTTTAAAAGATGCATGGGATAGGTCACTAAGGATTCGGGCTAGTTATGTACCACAATATCAAATTGAAATTTACCTAAAAAGTTTTTATGTTGGCTTGCCCGCTTCCTTCAAACAAGTTTTAGATTCCATCTTTGAAGAAGGTTTTCTTGAAGGGGATTGAGGGAGTCCTGGACTAGGGGCTGTTCGGATAGCCGAACTATCATCTTTGGCCGGACTCCTAGACTATGAAGATACAAGATTGAAGACTCCGTCCCGTGTCCGGATGGGACTTTCCTTGGCGTGGGCAAGCTTGGCGATACGGATATGTAGATCTCCTACCATTGTAACCGACTCTGTGTAACCCTATCCCTTTCTGGTGTCTATATAAACCGGAGGGTTTTAGTCCGTAGGACGAACAACAATCATACCATAGGCTAGCTTCTAGGGTTTAGCCTCTCTGATCTCGTGGTAGATCTACTCTTGTACTACCCATATCATCAATATTAATCAAGCAGGAGTAGGGTTTTACCTCCACCGAGAGGGCCCGAACCTGGGTAAAAACATCGTGCCCCTTGTCTCCTGTTACCATCCGCCTAGACGCACAGTTCGGGACCCCCTACCCGAGATCCGCCGGTTTTGACACCGACATTGGTGCTTTCATTGAGAGAGTTCCTTGTGTCATCACATTTAGGCCCGATGGCTCCTTGGATCATCAACAACGATGCGGTCCAGGGTGAGACTTTTCTCCCCGGACAGATCTTCGTATTCGGCGGCTTTGCACTGCGGGCCAACTCGCTTGGCCATCTGGAGCATATTGAAAGCTACGCCCCTGGCCATCAGGTCAGATTCGAAAGTTTGAACTATACGGCTGACGTCCGCGGAGACTTGATCTTCGACGGGTTCGAGTCACAGCCAAGCGTGCCGCACTGTCACGATGGGCATGATCTAGCTCTGCTGCCGGACAGTTCCCTGGAGGCCGCACAAGTGTCCGCTCCCACCCTTGGTTCGGAGCCGACTGCGCCGATGGAGGATGGGTGGCCGGACACCGCCTCGGGGGCTGCTACCTCTACAGCGATAGAACCGAATACCAACCCTATTCTTTGTGAAGCTCGTGACTCCAAGGTGCCGGACTCCTCCCCGGACTTCGAACCTTCCGCGCCCCTGCCAATCGAATCCGATTGGGCACCGATCATGGAGTTCACCGCTGCGGACATCTTTCAGCACTCGCCCTTTGGCGACATCCTGAATTCACTAAAGTCTCTCTCTTTAACAAAGAGCCCTGGCCGGA
The DNA here is from genome assembly GCF_018294505.1 of Triticum aestivum. Classification (NCBI taxonomy): domain Eukaryota; kingdom Viridiplantae; phylum Streptophyta; class Magnoliopsida; order Poales; family Poaceae; genus Triticum; species Triticum aestivum. The sequence continues at coordinate 179,940,253 of NC_057801.1, forward strand.
CTATGGTCAGGTAGGTTGGGATGCGGACGACGAAGAAATTCATCGCCCACCCACCACCCACTTTGTAGCCACTGTCGATGATTTAACCGACATGCTCGACTTTGACTCCGAAGACATCGACGGTATGGACGACGATGCCAGAGACGACCAAGAACCAGCGCCTACAGGGCACTGGAAGGCCACCTCGTCATACGACATTTACATGGTGGACATCCCAAAGGATGGGAATGGGTATGGAACACCGGAGGACGACCCCTCCAAGAAACAGCCTAAGCGCCGGCGTCAGTGGTGCCTCTCTAAATCCCGCCACAGCAAAAATGGAGATTCCGGCACCGGAGACAATAACACCCCGGACAGCGCCGAAGACAACCCCCTCCAGCAGGATTCAGCGCAGGAGGATGGAGAAGCCAGCCCTCATGAGAGAGCGGAAGACAGAGAGGTAGAGGACGATAATTATATGCCTCCCTCCGAAGACGAGGCAAGCCTCGACGACGACGAATTTGTCGTGCCTGAGGATCCCGTCGAACAAGAGCGTTTCAAATGCAGGCTTATGGCCACATCAAGCAGCCTCAAGAAAAAGCAGCAACAGCTTAGAGCTGACCAAGACTTGCTAGCCGACATATGGACTGAAGTCCTTGCGGCCAAAGAGTATGAACTCGAAAGCCCCTCCAAGAGCTACCCAAAACACAGGCTGCTACCCCAATTAGAGGAAGAAGCACCCAAACCTACATCACCAGCGCATAATACGGCCGACCGGCCACCTCGTGGCCGCGATAGAGAGGCCTCTAGGCCCTCCGCTAAAGCCGCACCCCGGCGTCACTTGAAAATTACAAAGCCACGGGGGAGTGTGCCAGACCTGCGTGATATACTCGAGGACAAGGAAAGTCAAACAAGATCGATCTATGGACCGCGTGGGCGCCCCACGATACTGATGATAACCGTCACGCTGGATACAACAATTCCGGTCGGGCCGAACACAGCAGACAAAGCTCATTTGAGCTGCGTCATGATATAGCCCAATACAGAGGCGCCGCACACCCACTATGCTTCACAGACGAAGTGATGGATCATCAAATCCCTGAGGGTTTCAAACCCGTAAACATTGAATCATACGACGGCACAACAGATCCGGCTGTCTGGATCGAGGACTATCTCCTCCATATCCACATGGCCCGCGGTGATGATCTACACGCCATCAAATACCTCCCACTCAAACTTAAAGGACTAGCGCGGCATTGGCTTAACAGCTTGCCAGCAGAGTCAATCAGTTGTTGGGAAGACCTGGAAGCCGCATTCCTCGATAACTTTCAGGGCACTTATGTGCGACCACCAGACGCCGATGACCTAAGCCACATAATTCAGCAGCCAGAAGAATCGGCCAGACAATTCTGGACACGGTTCCTAACCAAGAAAAATCAAATCGTCGACTGTTCGGATGCAGAGGCCCTTGCAGCCATCAAACACAACATCCGCGATGAGTGGCTTGCCCGGCACCTAGGACAGGAAAAGCCGAAATCCATGGCAGCCCTCACATCACTCATGACCCGCTTCTGCGCGGGAGAGGATAGCTGGCTAGCTCGTAGTAACAACATGACCAAGAGCCCTGGTAATTCGGTTACCAAGGACACCAACGGTAGGTCGCGTGGCAACAAGCACAAGCGCCGCATTAATGGCAACAATACTGAGGACACGACAGTCAATGCCGGATTCAGAGGCTCTAAACCCGGTCAGCGGAAAAAGCCATTCAAAAGAAATACTCCGGGCCCGTCCAATTTGGATCGAATACTCGATCGCTCGTGCCAGATACACGGCACCCCCGAAAAGCTAGCCAATCACACCAACAGGGATTGTTGGGTGTTCAAGTAGGCAGGCAAGTTAATTGCCGAAAACAATGACAAGGGGCTGCATAGCGATGACGAGGAGGAGACCCGGCCGCCGAACAATAGAGGACAGAAGGGTTTCCCCCCACAAGTGCGGACGGTGAACATGATATACGCAACCCACATACCCAAAAGGAAGCGGAAGCGTGCACTCAGGGACGTATATGCGATGGAGCCAGTCACCCCAAAGTTCAATCTGTGGTCCTCCTGCCCGATCACTTTTGATCGAAGGGACCACCCCACTAGCATCCGCCATGGCGGATTCGCCGCATTGGTTCTAGACCCAATCATCGACGGATTTCACCTCACTAGAGTCCTAATGGACGGTAGCAGTAGCTTGAACCTGCTTTATCAGGATACAGTGCGCAAGATGGGCATAGACCCCTCAAGGATTAAACCCACGAACACGACCTTCAAAGGCGTCATACCAGGTGTAGAGGCCAACTGTACAGGCTCAGTTACACTTGAAGTGGTCTTCGGATCCCCGGATAACTTCCGAAGCGAGGAGTTAATCTTCGACATAGTCCTGTTCCGCAGCGGCTATCATGCACTTCTCGGACGAACCGCATTTGCAAAGTTCAATGCGGTACCGCACTACGCATACCTCAAGCTCAAAATGCCAGGCCCTCGAGGAGTCATTACGGTCAACGGAAACACCGAACGCTCTCTCCGAACGGAGGAGCATACAACGGCTCTCGCGGCAGAAGTACAAAGCAGCCTCTTAAGGCAACTCTCTAGCGGCCGGACACCGTCAAGCGCGCCCGGAGTAACCTACAACAAGACCGCCTGGCACGTTCCGAGCACGCGTAGCAATGCGGCCCCAACCCCAGCCCTCGCGAAATTGCGAGACCAGTACCACGCATACATAACTACGCTATGGAGATACCATGGGCATAGGGGTACGGGCACGACCATGGCATGCCCGGAGAGCGGCTCAACCGCACCAGGGGCTCCCAATTGTGTCATTCTTTTTTTCTTATTCGCAGGACTCCGTGTTCCATAAGCCCTGTCCGGCAGTAGAATTTCCGAACTCACGATGCAATAGCCAGGGAAGCAGAAAAGCTACGTCGAGTGTCCAGGTGGTCTCTATTACAAGCAGTATACCTGTTTTACATACCATCCCGCAGCCTACCCCTGGAGGGGGACATGTTAAATAGTCCCACCCCTTGCTTATCGCACTATTTGCATCATTCTGCTTTCATTGCAGTATTTTTTGAATAAACAATGCATAGCTTTTTGCCTATTATTGTATTCCCTTTTTTTATCTATATATGTTCACTTATGACATGTTGCATCCGTACGCTTTGGTACGGCCAAATACACCAGGGGCTTAAGTTCCCCAAAATATGGTGTGATAAGCCCGAACACTTTCACAAGTGCGGCACCCCGAACTTATAGCATTATATGCATCGGCTCTGAATCATGTCTTGGGTCAATAGTTGGGTTTGCCCGGCTCCCATGTTTTGGTACCTTACGTTTCGTAATATCGGCTAAGGTAGCGCTGGGAGAACCACTGTGATTGTGCCCCAGTTGAGCTGGGTTGAGCACCTCAGTGGAGAAAGCTAAAACTGACCGTCATGATAGGGCGAGAGCCGGTCGCTGTTCGAGAGGTTTTTTCGAGTCCCTAAAGACTTATGCCGCTTAGAGCGAGGAGCCGGCTTTGTCCAGCCCAGGCGTGGATAGCGCCCTGAATTCGGTCTTCCGAACACTAGGGGCTTCGCCAAAATTTAAAATTATAGAACTCTATGGCTAAGAGAGAGTGTTCAAGCATTATAAGTCCGGTTGCCTCGTTCGTTGTGTTGAGCGCCTCCCTCGAAGGACCAAAATGGAAACAAGAGCGCTCAAGTTTATCCCAAACACCCCAGCACTCGTGGCATGGGGGCTGAAGCCAATGACTTGCCATCTCTCAAAATTTGATAAACGGCCGCACAGAAGGTAATATTTCAAATTAACAAGCGTTGCTTAGCGCATATGAACAAAGTTTTCAGCGCACAGGATAACAAATGCGAGTCTACTCAAAAATTACATCTTTGGAGCACTCACCCGCTATAAGGCGGGCACCCTTCAGGACACCCTTATAGTACATCTCGGGCGTGCGATACTCCTTGCCCGGCGGTGGCGCGTCCGTCACAAGCTTCTCGGCGTCCATCTTGCCCCAGTGCACTTTAGCGCGGGCAAGGGCCCGACGGGCACCTTCGATGCAGACGGAATGCTTGATGACTTCAATCCATGGACAGGCGTCCACCCGCCGCCGCACCAGACCGAAGTGGCTCCTAGGCATGGCTTCTTTAGGCCACAGCTAAACTATGAGGCCCTTCATGGCCTCTTTGGCCACCTTGTGTAGGTTGACCAGCTGCTTCAGCTGGTCGCTCAGGGGCACCGGATGTCCGGGCTCGGCATACTGAGACCAGAATACCTTCTCCGTCGAGCTCCCTTCCTCGGCCCGGTAGAATGCGGCAGCGTCGGACACACTGCGGGGCAGATCTGCGAATGCTCCTGGAGAGCTCCGGATTCGGGTAAGTAACAAGTAATTCACTTTCATGTGCTTGCTTTGCATGAAGATTGCCTTACCCGCCGCTATCTTCTTTAATGCCTCAATTTCCTGGAGGGCCTTTTGGGCTTCGGCCTTAGCGGCTTTGGCACTCTCAAGAGCCGAGGCGAGCTCGGACTCTTGAGTCTTCGAGTCACGCTCCAAACTCTCGTGTTTTTCCACGAGAACCTAGAGCTCTTGCCGCACCTCCGCCACCCGCGCCTCCTGCTTCTCTCGCTCGGTGCGTTCCGCGGCCGCATTGCTTTCGGCCTTGGACACCGCTTCCTTCAGGGTCGCCACCTCATTCGTGGCCCCTGCAATACTCACGTTATTCCTGTCATTTTTTGCAACCAAATCCTTTCTATAAGGTATTACTTTAATAAGGTATTACTTACCTTCCTTGTCCTCGAGCTGCTTCTTGGCACGGCCGAGCTCGTTCTCGGACCGCTCGAGGCTCTCCTTCAATGCATTGACCTCCACAGTCAGTGCGGCAGAGGTCAGCAGCGCAGCCTGCAGTCCCATATTGACATGCTTATGTTAGACTCCTGCGTATATCTTTTTAGATCCTCAGTTCGGCTTTTCTTTCTGAACACCAAATTGAGCATCAGGGGCTACTGTCTATGCGGTACTATTTTTTACATATCTTAATTACATACCTCAAAGCCTGTTAGAAGGCTGGTACAGGCTTCAGTCAGCCCGCTCTTGGCGGACTGAACCTTCTGGATCACCGCACTCATAACAGTGTGGTGCTCCTCGTTGATGGAGGCGCCGTTAAGCGCCTCCAGCAAATTATCCGGCGCCTCCGGTTGGACGGAGGCTACCGGCGTCGCAGTCTTGCCCTTCTTACGAAGGGCCCGCCCGCCGGACTTCGGAACCACTGCAGGTTCCGGTACGGAGTCCGGCACAGGGCCGGACTTAGAGCCCTCTGGGGTTTTACCCTCTTTGCACCCGGAATCCGGGAGGTCGCCTTGCGGCGCCTCCAGGACCACCTCCTCCTGGTTGGTCCCCCTTTGGGACTCCACCGCGGCATCATCTGCGGCACGGGGGGAGGAGGCGGTCGGAAGTGAAGTGCTATCCACATCCGACGAATCCAGGGAGCCGCTCGACGAAGCGGGGAGCTCGTCCTTGGGCGGGCTACATAGTTGTATTCAGCGTTAAAAGACACTACGCGACAAAGGAAAAATCATGAGTTATTCTGGAATCCGGACACTTACGATCTCGCCAGGGGCTTGGCCCTTGAGGGCCAACCCTCTTCGCTGTCGTCGGCGTTGGTGGAAAAGTCTGGAGGAAGGGTCCATCCCTTCTTGGACCCTCCGGCCTCCCCAGTTGGGGAGGCCTTCCTTTTCTTCTCTCCCCCGCTGGGGGAGAAGCCTCTTTTTCCTCCTCCCCGTCTCCACGGGAGGAGTCTGCCTCGGAGTCGTCGGACGATGAGTCCGACAACACCTGGCACCGGGAACTCCTTCGGGTTCCCGTGGCCTTCTTCTTGGCCTTCTTCTCTAGCACCACGTAAGGTGCCGGAACCAGCAGCCCCGTCAATCGGGCGTCCGCTGGGTCTTCTGGTAAGGGAGCCGGACAGTTAACCTGTCCGAACTTCTTCTGCCAGGCCTGTCAAGGTAGGGGAGTTTAGATCCCGCATAGAGTCAAACTATGAAAAAGCAAGTACCCCGTAAAGGGTGAAATAGCTTACCTCGCCGGCTTGATGCTGCAAGCTGAATCCGCGATCTTCGGTAGCGGATGAGGGGGCTTTGGCGCCCTTGAAAAGCACCCTCCAGACGTCTTCGTACATAGTGTCGAAGAGCCTGCTCAAGGTCTGGTGCTGTGGCGGATCAAACTCCCACAAGTTGAAAGCCCGTTGTTGGCACGGGAGGATCCGGCAGACGAGCATGACCTGGACTGCGTTGACAAGCTTGACCTTCTTGTTCACAAGGTTTTGGACGCAGGTTTGGAGTCCGGTCAGCTCTTCCAAATCACCCCATGTCAGGCCCTTCTCTTTCCAGGAGGTGAGCCGTGTGGGGATTCCAAATCTGAATTCGGGGCCGCTGCCCATTCAGGGTAACGCGGCTCAGTGATGTAGAACCACCCTGATTGCCACCCTTTGATGGTTTCCACGAAGGCGGCCTCGAGCCATATGACATTGGGCATCTTGCCCACCATGGCGCCTCCGCACTCCGCCTGCTGGCCGCCCACTACCTTCGGCTTGACATTGAAGGTCTTCAGCCATAAGCCGAAGTGGGGCTTGATGAGGAGGAAGGCCTCGCACACAACAATGAACGCTTAGATATTGAGGATGAAATTTGGGGCCAGATCGTGGAAATCCAGGCCGTAATAGAACATGAGCCCCCGGACAACGGGGTGGAGTGGGAAGCCCAGTCCGTGGAGGAAATGGGGAAGGAACACCACCCTCTCATGGGGCCTGGGGGTGGGGACGAGCTGCCCCTCGTCTGGAAGCCGGTGCGCAATGTCGTTGTGCAGGTATCCGGCTTTCCTCAACTTTTTGATGTGCCCCTCCGTTACGGAGGAGGCCATCCACTTGCCTCCCGCTCCGGACATGGCTGGGGAAGGTTGAGGCGATATGTGCGGACTTGGGCGCTGGAGATCGAGTGCGCGGAAATGGATAAGCAAAGGAGGAAGAAGGCGTAGGTAAAAAGGTGGATCCTTATCCCCTTATATATATGGACGAACAAAACTATGCGTCCCCACCAGCCTGGTAAAACTCGCTTATCTCCCAAGCGTCGTAATCAATGGCGCGGTTGGGTTACCCATGCCCGTATTGATGAGAATCCCGGAATAAGGGGACACAATCTCTGCTTTGACAAGACGTGCCAAGAAAACCGCTTCGCTAAACGCGCTGAGGTGGAACAGTAAAAACGATTCGAATAAAGGCTTGGCCGTGGTGTGGTGTCACGCCACGGAATACGTCAGCAGATTGAACTTGTGTAAATATTATTCTCTCTACGGTGGTATGTGGAACTTATTTTGCAGAGCCGGACACTATCCTTGTGTTCAAAATCTTCTATGAAGTATTCGGAGGAGGAACCCGCCTTGCAATGCCGAAGACAATATGCGCACCGGACTCATCGTCATTGAAGCCTAGTTCAGGGGCTACTGAGGGAGTCCTGGACTAGCGGGTGTCCGGATAGCCGAACTATCATCTTTGGCCGGACTCTTAGACTATGAAGATACAAGATTGAAGACTCTGTCCCGTGTCCGGATGGGACTTTCCTTGGCGCGGAAGGCAAGCTTGGCAATACGGATATGTAGATCTCCTACCATTGTAATCGACTCTGTGTAACCCTAGCCCTCTCCGGTGTCTATATAAACCGGAGGGTTTTAGTCCGTAGGACGAACAACAATCATACCATAGGCTAGCTTCTAGGGTTTAGCCTCTCTGATCTCGTGGTAGATCTACTCTTGTACTACCCATATCATCAATATTAATCAAGCAGGAGTAGGGTTTTACCTCCACCGAGAGGGCCCGAACCTGGGTAAAAACATCGTGCCCCTTGTCTCCTGTTACCATCCGCCTAGACGCACAGTTCGGGACCCCCTACCCGAGATCCGCCGGTTTTGATACCGACAGGGATGCTATAGATACCTATGAAAGAATGAAAACTATATTTGGGCACCCCATGAATGATAAGGTTGAATCAACTACTCTCTTGTGCTTTTATCAAAATGAAATTATTAAAGAGTTGAAGTCTAGTTTAGAGGCAAATTTCCATAACGTGCTTAATCTTACTTCTTCCATAAATGGCCATGTGCTTAACTTGAATAGAAGAATGAATGCCATAGAAAGGAGATCCTCCTCTCCAAGTGTCAAAGATGGCAATACCTAGATCTATCCTTGCTTTTATGCCTAGCTAGGGCGTTAAACGATAGCGCTTGTTGGGAGGCAACCCAATTTTATTTTGTGTTTTTTGTTTTTTCTTCTGTTTAGGAATAAATAATCCATCTACCTTCTGTTTGGATGTGGTTTTATGTTTTAATTAGTGTTTGTGCCAACTAGGACCTATAGGATAACCTATGATGATAGTTGATTTGATTCTGCTGAAAAACAGAAACTTTGCGCGCACAAATTTAGTTATGATAAATTACAGGAACGTGATTTTGCGTTTATTCTTTTTGCTGCTGATCAATAAACAAATTGTCCAGGACCTATTTTGGTAGAATTTTTAGAGTTCCATTAGTTTGCGTTAGTTACAGATTAGTACAGACTGTTCTGTTTTTGACAGATTCTGTTTTTCGTGTGTTGTTTGCTTATTTTGATGAATCTATGGCTAGTAAAATAGTTTATAAACCATAGAGAAGTTGGAATACAGTAGGTTTAACACCAATATAAATAAATAATGATTTTATTACAGTACCTTGAAGTAGTCTTTTGTTTTCTTTCTCTAATGGAGCTCACGAGATTTCTGTTGAGTTTTGTGTTGTGAAGTTTTCAAGTTTTGGATGAATTCTTTTGATGGATTATGGAACAAGGAGTGGCAAGAGCCTAAGCTTGGGGATGCCCATGGCACCCCCAAGATAATCCAAGGACACCAAAAAGTCAAAGCTTGGGGATGCCCCGGAAGGCATCCCCTCTTTCGTCCACTTCCATCGGTAATTTACTTGGAGCTATATTTTTATTCACCAACATGATATGTGTTTTGCCTGGAGCGTCTTGTATTATTTGTGTCTTTGCTTGTTAGTTTACCACAATAATCCTTGCTTTACACACCTTTTGAGAGAGCCATACATGAATTGAAATTTGTTAGAATACTCTATGTGCTTCACTTATATCTTTTGAGCTTGATAGTTTGCTCATAGTGCTTCACTTATATCTTTTGAGCGTGATAATTTTTGCTCTAGTGCTTCACTTAGATCTTTTAGAGCACGGTGGTGGATTTGTTTTAAAGAAACTTGATCTCTCATGCTTCACTTAGATTATTTTGTGAGTTGTTAATAGCATGGTAATTTGCTTAATGATAATATACTTGGTATTCAAGATATGTGAAACTTTCTTTTGAGTGCGTTGAATACTAAGATAAGTTTGATGCTTGATAATTGTTTTGAGATATAAAGGTGATAATATTAGAGTCATGCTAGTTGAGTAGTTGTGAATTTAAAGAATACTTGTGTTGAAGTTTGTGATTCCCGTAGCATGCACGTATGGTGAACCGTTATGTGATGAACTCGGAGCATGATTTATTTATTTATTGTCTTCCTTATGAGCGGCGGTCGGGGACGAGCGATGGTCTTTTCCTACCAATCTATCCCCCTAGGAGCATGCGCGTAATACTTTGCTTTGATAACTTCTAGATTTTTGCAATAAGTATATGAGTTCTTTATGACTAATGTTGAGTCCATGGATTATACACACTTTTTCCCATCCTTCCACCATTGCTAGCCTCTCTAATACCGCGCACCTTTCGCCGGTATCATACACCCACCATAAACCTTCCTCAAAACAGCCACCATACCTATCTATCATGGCATTGCCATAGCCATTCCAAGATATATTGCCATGCAACTTTCCACCGTTCCGTTTATTATGACACGCTCCCTCATTGTCATATTGCTAGCATGATCATGTAGTTGACATCGTATTTGTGGCAAAATCCACCTTTCATAATTCTTCCATACATGTCACTAATGTTTCATTGCATATCCCGGTACACCGCCGGAGGCATTCATATAGAGTCATATTTTGTTCTAAGTATCAAGTTGTAATTGTTGAGTTGTAAGAAAAATAAAAGTGTGATGATCATCATTATTAGAGCATTGTCCCAAGTGAGGAAAGGATGATGGAGTCTATGACTCCCCCACAAGTTGGGATGAGACTCCGGACGAAAAAAAAGAGGCCATAAAAAAAGGAGAAAAGGCCCAAAAAAATGAGGGAAAAAGAGAGAAGGGACAATGCTACTATCCTTTTACCACACTTGTGCTTCAAAGTAGCACCATGATCTTCATGATAGAGAGTCTCTTATTCGTCACTTTCATTTACTAGTGGGAATTTTTCATTATATAACTTGGCTTGTATATTCCAATGATGGGCTTCCTCAAAATGCCCTAGGTCTTCATGAGCAAGCAAGTTGGATGCACACCCACTTAGTTTCTTTTATTGAGCTTTCATATACTTATAGCTCTAGTGCATCCGTTGCATGGCAATCCCTACTCACTCACATTAATATCTATTGATGGGCATCTCCATAGCCCGTTGATACACCTAGTTGATGTGAGACTATCTTCCCTCTTTTTGTCTTCTCCACAACCACTGTTCTATTCCACATATAGTGCTATATCCATGGCTCACGCTCATGTATTGCGTGAAGATTGAAAAAGTTTTGAAAATGTTAAAGTATGAAACAATTGCTTGGCTTGTCATCGGGGTTGTGCATGATTTAAATATTTTGTGTGGGGAAGATGGAGCATAGCCAGACTATATGATTTTGTAGGGATAACTTTCTTTGGCCATGTTATTTTGAGAAGACATAATTGCTTTGTTAGTATGCTTGAAGTATTATTATTTTTATGTCAATATGAACTTTTGTCTTGAATCTTTCAGATCTGAATATTCATACCATGATTAAGAAGATTTACATTGAAAATTATGCCAAAGTATCACTCCACATCAAAAATTATTTTTTATCATTTACCTACTCGAGGACGAGCAGGAATTAAGCTTGGGGATGCCTGATACGTCTCCAACGTATCTATAATTTTTGATTGCTCCATGCTACTTTATCTACTATTTTGGACCATATTGGGCTTTATTTTTCACTTTTATATTACTTTTGGGACTAACCTATTAACCGGAGGCCCAGCCCAGAATTGCTGTTTTTTGCCTTTTTCAGTATTTCGAAGAAACAGAATATCAAACGGAGTCCAAACGGAATGAAACCTTCGGGATCGTGATTTTCCAACCGAACGTGATCCAGGAGACTTGGACCCTACTCCAAGAAGTCTCCAAAGAGGTCACGAGGGTGGAGGGCGCCCCCCTGGGCGCGCCCCCCTACCTCATGGGCCCCTCGAAGGTCCATCGACATACTCCTTCCTCCTATAGATACCTACGTATCCTTGAACGATCAGAACAGGAGCCAAAAACCTAATTCCACCGCCGCAACCTTCTGTATCCACGAGATCCCATCTTGGGGCCTGTTCCGGAGCTCCGCCTGTGGGGGCATCCACCATGGAGGGCTTCTACATCAACACCATAGCCCTTCCGATGAAGTGTGAGTAGTTTACTTCAGACCTTCGGGTCCATAGCTAGTAGCTAGATGGCTTGTTCTCTCTTTTTGGATCTCAATACAATGTTCTCCCCCTCTCTCGTGGAGATCTATTCGATGTAATCTTCTTTTTGCGGTGTGTTTGTTGAGACCGATGAATTGTGGGTTTATGATCCAGCTTATTTATGAATAATATTTGAATCTTTTCTGAATTCTTTTATGTATGATTGAGTTATCTTTGCAAGTCTCTTCCAATTATCCGTTTGGTTTGGCCAACTAGATTGGTAGTTCTTGCAATGGGAGAAGTGCATGGCTTTGGGTTCACTCTTGCGGTGTCCTTACTCAGTGACAGAAAGAGTTGCAAGGCACGTATTGTATTGTTGCCATCGAGGATAACAAGATGGGGTATTTATCATATTGCATGAATTTATTCCTCTACATCATGTCATCTTGCTTAAGGCGTTACTCTGTTTTTAACTTCATACTCTAGATGCATGCTGGATAGCGGTCGATGAGTGGAGTAATAGTAGTAGATGCAGAATCGTTTCGATGTACTTGTCATGGACGTGATGCCTATATACATGATCATACCTAGTGAGGGAGTCCTGGACTAGGGGGTGTCCGGATAGCCGAACTATCATCTTTGGCCGGACTCCTAGACTATGAAGATACAAGATTGAAGACTCCGTCCCGTGTCCGGATGGGACTTTCCTTGGCGTGGAAGGCAAGCTTGGCAATACGGATATGTAGATCTCCTACCATTGTAACCGACTCTGTGTAACCCTAGCCCTCTCCGGTGTCTATATAAACCGGAGGGTTTTAGTCCGTAGGACGAACAACAATCATACCATAGGCTAGCTTCTGTTGGGGAACGTAGTAGAAATTCAAAAAATTTCCTACGTAACACCAAGATCTATCTATGGAGAGACCAGCAACGAGTAGAAAGGAGAGTGCATCTACATACCCTTGTAGATCGCTAAGCGGAAGCGTTCAAGTGAACGGGGTTGATGGAGTCGTACTCGTCGTGATTCAGATCACCGATGATCCTAGTGCCGAACGGACGGCACCTCCGCGTCACACACGTATAGCTCGACGATGTCTCCCATGCCTTGATCCAGCAAGGAGAGAGGGAGAGGTTGAGGAAGACTCCATCCAGCAGCAGCACAACGGCGTGGTGGTGATGGAGGAGCGTGGCAATCCTGCAGGGCTTCGCCAAGCACCTACGGGAGAGGAGGAGGTGTCACGGGAGGGAGGGAGGCGCCAAGGGCTCAGGTATGGATGCCCTCCCTCCCCTCCACTATATATAGGGGCAGGGGAGAGGGGGGAGGCGCAGCCTTGCCCCTTCCTCCAAGAAAGGGGTGCGGCTAAGAGGGGGGGAGGAGTCCATCCTCCCCAAGGCACCTCGAAGGTGCCTTCCCCCTTTAGGACTCTCCCCTTTTTCCTATATCTTGGCGCATGGGCCTCTAGGGGCTGGTGCCCTTGGCCCATGTAGGCCAAGGCGCACCCCCTACAGCCCATGTGGCCCCCGGGGCAGATGGCCCCACCCGGTGGGCCCCCGGGACCCTTCCGGTGGTCCCGGTACAATACCGATGACCCCGAAACTTGTCCCGATGGCCGAAACAGGACTTCCTATATATAAATCTTTACCTCCGGACCATTCCGGAACTCCTCGTGACGTCCGGGATCTCATCCGGGACTCCGAACAACATTCGGTAACCACATACAAGCTTCCTTTATAACCCTAGCGTCATTGAACCTTAAGTGTGTAGACCCTACGGGTTCGGGAGACATGCAGACATGACCGAGACGTTCTCCGGTCAATAACCAACAGCGGGATCTGGATACCCATGTTGGCTCCCACATGTTCCACGATGATCTCATCGGATGAACCACGATGTCAAGGACTCAATCGATCCCGTATACAATTCCCTTTGTCTAGCGGTATGGTACTTGCCCGAGATTCGATCGTCGGTATACCGATACCTTGTTCAATCTCGTTACTGGCAAGTCTCTTTACTCGTTCCGTAACACATCATCCCGTGATCAACCCCTTGGTCACATTGTGCACATTATGATGATGTCCTACCGAGTGGGCCCAGAGATACCTCTCCGTTTACACGGAGTGACAAATCCCAATCTCGATTCGTGCCAACCCAACAGACACTTTCAGAGATACCCGTAGTGTACCTTTATAGCCACCCAGTTACGTTGTGACGTTTGGCACACCCAAAGCACTCCTACGGTATCCGGGAGTTGCACAATCTCATGGTCTAAGGAAATGATACTTGACATTAAAAAGCTTTAGCATACGAACTACATGATCTTGTGCTAGGCTTAGGATTGGGTCTTGTCCATCACATCATTCTCCTAATGATGTGATCCCGTTATCAACGACATCCAATGTCCATGGTCAGGAAACCGTAACCATCTATTGATCAACGAGCTAGTCAACTAGAGGCTTACTAGGGACATGGTGTTGTCTATGTATCCACACATGTATCTGAGTTTCCTATTAATACAATTCTAGCATGGATAATAAACGATTATCATGAACAAGGAAATATAATAATAATCAATTTATTATTGCCTCTAGGGCATATTTCCAACAGTCTCCCACTTGCACTAGAGTCAATAATCTAGTTCACATCGATATGTGATTAACACTCAAGGTCACATCCCCATGTGACTAACACCCAAAGAGTTTACTAGAGTCAATAATCTAGTTCACATTTACCATGTGATTAACACTCGATGAGTTCTGGGTTTGATCATGTTATGCTTGTGAGAGAGGTTATAGTCAACGGGTCTGAACCTTTCAGATCCGTGTGTGCTTTACAAATCTCTATGTCATCTCCTAGATGCAGCTACCACGTTCTATTTGCAGCTATTCCAAATAACTGTTCTACTTGGAGCTATTCTAAATTGTTGCTCCATTATACGTATCCGGTATCTCTACTCAGAGCTATCCGGATAGGTGTTAAGCTTGCATCGACGTAACCCTTTACGACGAACTCTTTTACCACCTCCATAATTGAGAAAATTCCTTAGTCCACTAGTTACTAAGGATAACTTTGACCGCTGTCCTGTGATCCATTCTTGGATCACTCTTGTACCCCTTGACTGACTCATGGTAAAGCACACTTCAGGTGCGGTACACAGCATAGCATACTGTAGAGCCTATGTCTTAAGCATGGGGGACGACCTTCGTTCCTTTCTCTCTATTCTGCCATGGTCGAGCTTTAAGTCTTAACTTCATACCTTACAACTCAGGCAAGAACTCCTTCTTTGACTGATCCATCTTGAACACCTTCAAGATCATGTCAAGGTATGTGCTCATTTGAAAGTATTATTAAGCATTTTGATCTATCCTTATAGATCTTGATGCTCAATGTTCAAGTAGCTTAATCCAGGCTTTCCATTGAAAAACACTTTCAAAATAACCCTATATGCTTTCCAGAAATTCTACGTCATTTCTGATCAACAATATGTCAACAACATATACTCATCAAAAATTCTATAGTGCTCCCACTCACTTCTTTGGAAATACAAGTTTCTCATAAACTTTGTATACACCCAAAATCTTTGATCATCATCAAAGCATACATTCCAACTCCGAGATGCTCACTCCAGTCCTCAGAAGGATTGCTGGAGCTTTTGCATACTTATTAGCATATTTCAGGATAGACAAAACCTTCCGGTTGTATCACATACAACCTTTCCTCAAGAATCGCCGAGGAAACAATGTTTGGACATCCTATCTGCAAGATTTCATAAATAATGCAGTAATTGCTAATATAATTCCAACAGACTCTTAGCATCGCTACGAGTGAGAAAGTCTCATCGTAGTCAACTCCTTGAACTTGTCAAAAAAACATCTTAACGACAAGTCGAGCTTTCTCAATGGTGACACTTACCATCATTGTCTGTCTTCCTTTCAAAATCCATATGTACCTAACAGCCTTACGACCATCAAGTAGTTCTTCCAAAGTCTACACTTTGTTTTCATACATGGATCCTCTCTCGGGTTTTATGGCCTTGAGCCATTTATCGGAATCCGGGCCCACCATCGCTTCTCCATAGCTCGTAGGTTCATTGTTGTCTAGCAACATGACTTCCAAAACAGGATTACGTACCACTCTGAAGTAGTACGCATCCTTGTCATCCCACGAGGTTTGGTAGTGACTCGATCCGAAGTTTCATGATCACTATCATAAGCTTCCACTTCAGTTGGTGTACGTGCCACAGGAACAACTTCCTGTGCCCTGCTACACACTTGTTGAAGTGACGGTTCAATAACCTCATCAAGTCTCCACCATCCTCCCACTCAACTTTTCGAGAGAAACCTTTCCTCGAGAAAGGACCCGATTCAAGAAACAATCCATATTGCTTTCGGATCTAAATTAGGAGGTATACCCAACTGTTTTGGGTGTCCTATGAAGATGCATTTTATCCGCTTTGGGTTCGAGCTTAATCCTGAAACTTTTTCACATAAGCGTCGCAGCCCCAAACCTTTAAGAAACGACAACTTAGGTTTCTCTAAACCATAATTCATACGGTGTCATCTCATCGGAATTACGTGGTGCCCTATTTAAAGTGAATGTGGTTGTCTCTAATGCCTAACCCATAAACTATAGTGGTAATTCGATAAGAGACATCATGGTACGCACCATATCCAATAGGGTGCAACTATGATGTTCGGACACACCATCACTATGGTGTTCCAGGCGGTATTAATTATGAAACAATTTCCACAATGTCTTAATTGTGTGCCAAAACTCGTAACTCAGATATTCATCTCTATGATCATATCATAGATCTTTTATCCTCTTGTCACGACGATCTTTCAACTTCACACTGAAATTACTTGAACCTTTCAATAATTCAGACTCGTGATTCATCAAGTAAATATACTCAACATCTACTCGAATCATCTGTGAAGTAAGAACATAACGATATTCACTGCATGCCTCAGCACTCATTGGACTGCACACATCAAAATGTGTTACTTCCAACAAGTTGCTATCTTGTTCCATCTTACTGAAAACGAGGCTTTTCAGTCATCTTGCCCATGTGGTATGATTTGCATGTCCCAAGTGATTCAAAATCAAGTGAGTCAAAACGGTCCATTTGCATGGAGTTTCTTCATGCATATACACCAATAGACATGGTTCGCATGTCTCAAACTTTTCAAAAACGAGTGAACCCAAAGATCCATCAATATGGAGCTTCTTCATGCGTTTTATACCGATATGACTTACGTGGCAGTGCCACAAGTAGGTGGTACTATCATTACTATCTTTTGGCATGAACATGTGTATCACTACGATCGAGATTTAATAAACCATTCATTTTAGGTGTAAGACCATTGAAGGTATTATTCAAATAAACAGAGTAACCATTATTCTCCTTAAATGAATAACCGTATTGCGATAGACGTAATCCAATCATGTCTATGCTCAACGCAAACACCAAATAACAATTATTTAGGTTTAACACCAATCTCTTTGGTAGAGGGAGCGTGCGATGCTTGATCATATCAAGCTTGGAAAAACTTCCAACACATATCGTCAGCTCACCTTTAGCTAGTCTCCGTTTATTCCGTAGCCTTTTGTTTCGAGTTACTAACACTTAGCAACCGAACCGGTATCTAATACCCTGGTGCTACTAGGAGTACTAGCAAAGTACACATTAACACAATGTATATCCAATATATTTCTATCGACCTTGCCAGCCTTCTTATCTACCAAGTATCTAGGGTAATTCTGCTCTAGTGGTTGTTCCCCTTATTATAGAAGCACTTAGTCTCGGGTTTGGGGTTTACCTTGGGTTTCTTCACAAGAGCAGCAGCTGATTTGCCGTTTCATGAAGTATCCCTTCTTGCCCTTGCCCTTCTTGAAACTAGTGGTTTCACCAACCATCAACAATTGATGCTCCTTCTTGATTTCTACTTTCGCGGTGCCAAACATCGCGAATACCTCAAGGATCATCATCTATCCCTGATATGTTATAGTTCATCATGAAGCTCTAACAGCTTGGTGGCAATGACTTTGGAGAACCATCACTGTCTTATCTGGAAGATCAACTCCCACTCGATTCAAATGATTGTTGTACTCACACAATCTGAGCACAAGCTCAACAATTGAGCTTTTCTCCTTAGTTTGCAGGTTAAGAAAGTCATCGGAGGTCTTATACCTCTTGACATGGGCACGAGCCTGAAATCCCAATTTCAGCCCTCAAAACATCTCATATGTTTCGCGATGTTTCAAAAACGTCTTTGGTGCCTCAACTCTAAACCGTTTAACTGAACTATCACGTAGTTATCAAAACGTGTATGTCCGATGTTCGCAACATCCACAGACGACGTTTGGGGTTCAGCACACTGAGCGGTGCATTAAGGACATAAGCTTTCTACTGTCCGCATAATCGCTACTATCAACTTTCAACTATATTTTCTCTAGGAACATATCTAAATAGTAGAACTATAGCGTGAGCTACGACATAATTTGCAAGAACCTTTTGACTATGTTCAGGATAATTAAGTTCATCTTATGAACTCCCACTCAGATAGACATCCCTCTAGTCATCTAAGTGATTACATGATCCGAGTCAAACTAGGCCGTGTCCGATCATCACGTGAGACGGACTAGTCATCATCGGTGAACATCTTCATGTTGATCGTATCTTCTATACGACTCATGTTCGACCTTTCGGTCTCCGTGTTCCTAGGCCATGTCTGTACATGCTAGGCTCGTCAAGTTAACCCTAAGTGTTTTGCATGTGTTCCGAGGCCATGTCTATACATGCTAGGCTCGTCAACACCCGTTGTATTTGAACGTCTGAATAAAACACCCGATCATCACGTGATGTTTTGAAACAGCAAACTGTCGCAACGGTGCACAGTTAGGGGAGAACACTTCTTGAAATTGTTGTAAGGGATCATCTTATTTACTACCGTCGTTCTAAGCAAATAAGATGTATAAACATGATAAACATCACATGCAATCAAATAGTGACATGATATGGCCATCATCACTTTGCTCCTTTTGATCTCCATCTTCGGGGCTCCATGATCATCATCGTCACCGGCATGACACCATGATCTCCATCATCGTGTCTTCATGAAGTTGCCTCGCCAACTATTACTTCTACTACTATGGCTAACGGTTAGCAATAAAGTAAAGTAATTACATGACGTTTAAGTTGACACGCAGGTCACAAATAAATAAAGACAACTCCTATGGCTCCTGCCGGTTGTCATACTCATCGACATGAAAGTCGTGATTCCTATTACAAGAACATGATCAATCTCATACATCACATATATCATTCATCACATCCTTTGGTCATATCACATCACATAGCATACCCTGCAAAAACAAGTTAGATGTCCTCTAATTGTTGTTTGCATGTTTTACGTGGCTGCTATGGGTTTCTAGCAAGAACGTTTCTTACCTACGCATGAACCACAACGTGATATGCCAATTGCTATTTACCCTTCATAAGGACCCTTTTCATCGAATCCGATCCGACTAAAGTGGGAGAGACAGACACCCGCCAGCCACCTTATGCAACTAGTGCATGTTTGTCGGTGGAACCGGTCTCACGTAAGCGTACGTGTAAGGTTGGTCCGGGCCGCTTCATCCCACGATGCCGCCGAATCAAGATAAGACTAGTAACGGCAAGCATATTGAACAATATCGACGCCCACAACTACTTTGTGTTCTACTCGTGCATAGTAACTACGCATAGACCTAGCTCATGATGCCACTGTTGGGGAACGTAGCAGAAATTCAAAAATTTTCCTACGTAACACCAAGATCTATCTATGGAGAGACCAGCAACGAGTAGAAAGGAGAGTGCATCTACATACCCTTGTAGATCGCTAAGCGGAAGCGTTCAAGTGAACGGGGTTGATGGAGTCGTACTCGTCGTGATTCAGATCACCGATGATCCTAGTGCCGAACGGACGGCACCTCCGCGTTCAACACACGTACAGCTCGACGATGTCTCCCACGCCTTGATCCAGCAAGGAGAGAGGGAGAGGTTGAGGAAGACTCCATCCAGCAGCAGCACAACGGCGTGGTGGTGATGGAGGAGCGTGGCAATCCTGCAGGGCTTCGCCAAGCACCTACGGGAGAGGAGGAGGTGTCACGGGAGGGAGGGAGGCGCCAAGGGCTCAGGTATGGATGCCCTCCCTCCCCTCCACTATATATAGGGGCAGGGGAGAGGGGGGAGGCGCAGCCTTGCCCCTTCCTCCAAGAAAGGGGTGCGGCTAAGAGGGGGGGAGGAGTCCATCCTCCCCAAGGCACCTCGGAGGTGCCTTCCCCCTTTAGGACTCTCCCCTTTTTCCTATATCTTGGCGCATGGGCCTCTAGGGGCTGGTGCCCTTGGCCCATGTAGGACAAGGCGCACCCCCTACAGCCCATGTGGCCCCCGGGGCAGGTGGCCCCACCCGGTGGGCCCCCGGGACCCTTCCGGTGGTCCCGGTACAATACCGATGACCCCGAAACTTGTCCCGATGGCCGAAACAGGACTTCCTATATATAAATCTTTACCTCCGGACCATTCCGGAACTCCTCGTGACGTCCGGGATCTCATCCGGGACTCCGAACAACATTCGGTAACCACATACAAGCTTCCTTTATAACCCTAGCGTCATCGAACCTTAAGTGTGTAGACCCTACGGGTTCGGGAGACATGCAGACATGACCGAGACGTTCTCCGGTCAATAACCAACAGCGGGATCTGGATACCCATGTTGGCTCCCACATGTTCCACGATGATCTCATCGGATGAACCACGATGTCAAGGACTCAATCGATCCCGTATACAATTCCCTTTGTCTAGCGGTATGGTACTTGCCCGAGATTCGATCGTCGGTATACCGATACCTTGTTCAATCTCGTTACCGGCAAGTCTCTCTACTCGTTCCGTAACACATCATCCTGTGATCAACCCCTTGGTCACATTGTGCACATTATGATGATGTCCTACCGAGTGGGCCCAGAGATACCTCTCCGTTTACACGGAGTGACAAAATTCCAATCTCGATTCTTGCCAACCCAACAGACACTTTCAGAGATACCCGTAGTGTACCTTTATAGCCACCCAGTTACGTTGTGACGTTTGGCACACCCAAAGCACTCCTACGGTATCCGGGAGTTGCACAATCTCATGGTCTAAGGAAATGATACTTGACATTAGAAAAGCTTTAGCATACGAACTACATGATCTTGTGCTAGGCTTAGGATTGGGTCTTGTCCATCACATCATTCTCCTAATGATGTGATCCCGTTATCAACGACATCCAATGTCCATGGTCAGGAAACCGTAACCATCTATTGATTAACGAGCTAGTCAACTAGAGGCTTACTAGGGACATGGTGTTGTCTATGTATCCACACATGTATCTGAGTTTCCTATCAATACAATTCTAGCATGGATAATAAGCGATTATCATGAACAAGGAAATATAATAATAATCAATTTATTATTGCCTCTAGGGCATATTTCCAACAGCTTCTAGGGTTTAGCCTCTCTGATCTCGTGGTAGATCTACTCTTGTACTACCCATATCATCAATAATAATCAAGCAGGAGTAGGGTTTTACCTCCACCGAGAGGGCCCAAACCTGGGTAAAAACATCGTGTCCCTTGTCTCATGTTACCATCTGCCTAGACGCATAGTTCGGGACCCCTACCCGAGATCCGCCGGTTTTGACACCGACATTGGTGCTTTCATTGAGAGTTCCTCTGTGTCGTCACCTTTAGGCCCGATGGCTCCTTCGATCATCAACAAAGACATGGTCCAGGGTGAGACTTTTCTCCCCGGACAGATCTTCGTATTCGGCAGCTTTGCACTGCGGGCCAACTCGCTTGGCCATCTGGAGCAGATGGAAAGCTACGCCCCTGGCCATCAGGTCAGATTTGGAAGTTTGAACTATACGGCTGACGTCCGCAGAGACTTGATCTTCAACGGGTTCGAGCCACAGCCAAGCTCGCCGCACAGTCACGAGGGGCATGACCTAGCTCTGCTGTCGGACAGTGCTCTGGAGGCCGCACAAGTGTCCGCTCCGACCCTTAGCTCGGAGCCGACTGCGCCGATCAAGGACAGGTGGCTGGACACCGCCTCGGGGGCTGCTACCTCTACGGCAATAGAGCCGAATACCAACCCTGTCCTTTGTGAAGCTCATGACTCTAAGGCGCCGGACTCTTCTTCGGACTCCGAACCTTCTGCGCCCCTGCCAATCGAATCCGATTGGGCGTCGATCAGGGAGTTCACTATTGCGGACATCTTTCAGCACTCGCCCTTTGGCGACATCATGAATTCGCTAAAGTGTCTCTCTTTATCAGGAGAGCCCTGGCCGGATTATGGTCAGGACGGTTGGGATGCGGACGACGAAGAAATTCAAAGCCCACCCACCACCCACTTCGTAGCCACTATCGATGACTTAACGGACATGCTAGACTTCGACTCCGAAGACATCGACGGTATGGACGACGATGCAGGAGACGACCAAGAACCAGCGCCTACAGGGCACTAGAAGGCCACCTCGTCATACGACATTTACATGGTGGACATCCCAAAGGATGGGAATGGCGATGGAACAACGGAGGACGACCCCTCCAAGAAATAGCCTAAGCGCCGACATCAGCGGCGCCGCTCTAAATCCCGCCACACATACACGGCACCCCCGAAAAGCCAGCCAATCACACCAACAGGGATTGTTGGGTGTTCAAGCAGACAGGCAAGTAAATTGCCGAAAACAATGACAAGGGGCTACATAGCGATGACGAGGAGGAGACCCGGCCGCCGAACAATAGAGGATAGAAGGGTTTCCCCCACAAGTGCGAACGGTGAACATGATATACTCAACCCACATACCCAAAAGGGAGCGAAAGCGTGCACTCAGGGACGTATATGCGATGGAGCCAGTCGCCCCAAAGTTCAATCCGTGGTCCTCCTGCACGATCACTTTTGATCGAAGGGACCACCCCACTAGCATCCGCCATGGCGGATTCGCCGCATTGGTTCTAGACCCAATCGTCGACGGATTTCACCTCACTAGAGTCCTGATGGACGGCGGCAGCAGCCTGAACCTGCTTTATCAGGATACAGTGCGCAAGATGGGCATAGACCCCTCAAGGATTAAACCCACAAACACGACCTTCAAAGGCGTCATACCAGGTGTAGAGGCCAACTGTACAGGCTCAGGTACACTTGAAGTGGTCCTCGGATCCCCGGATAACTTCCGAAGCGAGGAGTTAATCTTCGACATAGTCCCGCTCTGCAGCGACTATAATGCACTGCTCGGACGAACCGCATTTGCAAAGTTCAATGCGGTACCGCACTACGCATACCTCAAGCTCAAGATGCCAGGCCCTCGAGGAGTCATTACGGTCAACGGAAACACCGAACGCTCTCTCCGAACGGAGGAGCATACAGCGGCTCTCGCGGTGGAAGTACAAAGCAGCCTCTTAAGGCAACTCTCGAGTCCGGCTGATAAGCGGCCAGACACCGTCAAGCGCGCCCGGAGTAACCTACAACAAGACCGCCTGGCACGTTCCGAGCACGTGTAGCAATGCGGCCCCAACCCCAGCCCTCGCGAAATCGCAAGACCAGTACCACGCGTACATAACTACGCTCTGGAGATACCATGGGCATAGGGGTAGGGGCACGACCATGGCATGCCCGGAGAGCGGCTCAGCCGCACCAGGGGCTCCCAATTGTGTCATTCTTTTTTTCTTATTCACAGGACTCCGTGTTCCAGAAGCCCTGTCCGGCAGTAGAATTGCCGAACTCACGATGCAACAGCCAGGGAAGCAGAAAAGCTACGTCGGGTGTCCAGGTGGTCTCTATTACGAGCAGTATACCTGTTTTACATACCATCCCGCAGCCTACCCCTGGAGGGGGACATGTTAAATAGTCCCACCCCTTGCTTATCGCACTATTTGCATCGTTCTGCTTTCATTGCAGTATTTTTTGAATAAACAATGCATAGCTTTTTGCCTATTATTGCATTCCCTTTTTTTATCTATATATGTTCACTTATGACATGTTGCATCCGTACGCTTTGGTACGGGCAAATACACCAGGGGCTTAAGTTCCCCAAAATATGGTGTGATAAGTCCGAACACTTTCACAAGTGCGGCACCCCGAACTTATAGCATTATATGCATTGGCTCCGAATCATGTCTTGGGTCAATAGTTGGGTTTGCCCGGCTCCCATGTTTTGGTACCTTACGTTCCGTTATATCGGCTAAGGTAGCGCTGGGAGAACCACTGCGATTGTGCCCTAGTTGAGCTGGGTTGAGCACCTCAGTGGAGAAAGCTAAAACTGACCGTCATGATAGGGCGAGAGCCGGTCGCTGTTCGAGAGGTTTTTTCGAGTCCCTAAAGACTTATGCCGCTTAGAGCGAGGAGCCGACTTTGTCCGGCCCAGGCGTGGATAGCGCCCCGAATTTGGTCTTCCGAACACTAGGGGCTTCGCCGAAATTCAAAATTATAGAATTCTATGGCTAAGTGGGAGTGTTCAAGCATTATAAGTCCGGTTGCCTCATTCGTTGTGTTGAGCGCCTCCCTTGAAGGACCCAAAAATGGGAACAAGAGCGCTCAAGTTTATCCCAAACACCCCAGCACTCGTGGCATGGGGGCTGAAGCCAACAACTTGCCATCTCTCAAATTTGATAAACGGCCTCACAGAAGGTAATATTTTAAATTAACAAGAGTTGCTTAGCGCATATGAACAAGTTTTCAAGCGTACATGATAACAAATGCGAGTTTACTCAAAAATTACATCTTTGGAGCATTCACCCGTTATAAGGCGGGCACCCTTCAGGACGTTCTCATAATACATCTCGGGCTTGCGATACTCCCTGCCCGGCGGTGGAGTGTCCGTCACAAGCTTCTCAGCGTCCATCTTGCCCCAGTGCACTTTAGCACGGATAAGGGCCCTACGGGCACCTTCGATGCAGATGGAGCGCTTGACGACTTCAATCCATGGACAGGCGTCAACTAGCCGCCGCACCAGCCCGAAGTAGCTCCCAGGCATGGCCTCCTTTGGCCACAGCCGAGCTATGAGGCCCTTCATGGCCTGTTCGGCCACCTTATGGAGCTCGACCAGCTGCTTCAGCTGGTCGCTCAAGGGCACCGGGTGTCCAACCTCAGCATACTGAGACCAGAATACCATCTCCGTCGAGCTCCCTTCCTCGGCCCGGTAGAATGCGGCAGCGTCGGACACACTGCGGGGCAGATCTGTGAATGCTCCTGGAGAGCTCCGGATTCGGGTAAGTAACAAGTAATTTACTTTCACGTGCTTGCTTTGCATGAAGAATGCCTTACCCGCCGCTATCTTCTTTATTGCCTCAATTTCCTGTAGGGCTTTTTGGGCTTCAGCCTTAGCGGCTTTGGCATTCTCAAGAGCCGAGGCGAGCTCGGACTCTCGAGTCTCTGAGTCACGCTCCAACCTCTCATGTTTCTCCTCGAGAGCCTGGAGTTCTTGCCGCACCTCCGCCACCCGCGCCTCCTGCTTCTCTTGCTCGGTGCGTTCCGCGGCCGCATTGCTTTCGGCCTTGGACACTGCCTCCTTCAGGGTCGCCACCTCGTTCGTGGCCCCTGCAATTCTCACGTTATTCCTGTAATTTTTTGCAACCACATATTTTATATACTTCCATAAGGTACTACTTACCTTCCTTGTCCTCGAGCTGCTTCTTGGCAAGGCCGAGCTCGTTCTCAGACCGCTCGAGGTCCTGCTTCAATGCATTGACCTCCGCAGTTAGTGCGGCACAGGTCAGCAGCGCAGCCTGCATTCCCATATTGACATGCTTATGTTAGACTCCTGCATATATCTTTTTAGATCCTCAGTTCGGCTTTTCTTTCCGAACACCAAACTGAGCATCATGGGCTACTGTCTATGCGGTACTATTTCTACATATCTTAATTACATACCTCAAAGCCCGTTAGAAGGTTGGTATAGGCTTCAGTCAGCCCGCTCTTGGCGGACAGAACTTTCTGGATCACCGCACTCATAACAGTGCGGTGCTCCCCGTCGATGGAGGCGCCATTAAGCGCCTCCAGCAAATTATCCGGCGCCTTCAGTTGGACGGAGGTCACCAGCATTGCAGTCTCGCCCTTCTTACGAAGGGGCCGCCCGCCGGACTCCGGAACCACTAAAGGTTCCGGTGCGGAGTCCGGCCCCTGGACGAACTCAGAACCCTTTGGGGGTTGATCCCCCTCGTTCCCAAAGTCTGGGAGGTTGCCCTGCGGCACCTCCGGAACCTCCTCCTCCTGGCTGGGCCCCTTTTGGGACCCCACCTCAGCGTCATCCGCAACACGTGGAGAGGAGACGGCCGGACGCGAAGTGCTATCCACGTTCAAGGGCACCAGGGAGCTGCTCGTTGAAGTATCGAGCCTGTCCTTGGGCGGCCTGCATGGTTATATTCGGTGTTAAGAGATTCTATGCAACAAATGAAGCACCATGAGTTATTCTGGTATCCGGACACTTACGAAGTCGCCAGGGGCTTAGTCCTTGGTGGCCACTCCTCTTCATCGTCGTCGGCATTGGTGGAGTAGTCCGGGGGGAGGGTCCTTCCCTTCTTGGACCCTTCAGCCTCCCTTGTTGGTGAGGCCTTCCTTTTCTTCTCTTCCCCCGCTGGGGGAGAGGCCTCTTTTTTCTCCTCCTCGTCTTCACGGGAGGAGTTTGCCTCGGAGTCATCGGACGATGAGTCCGATAACACTTGACGCCGGGAACTCTTTCGGGTTCCCGTGGCCTTCTTCTTGGCCTTCTTCTCCGGCACCACATAAGGCGCCGGAGCCAGCAGCCCCGTTAATTGGGCGTCTGCTGGGTCTTCTGGCAAGGGAGCCGGACAGTTAACCTGCCTGGACGTCTTTTGCCAGGCCTGTCAAAGGTAAAGGGAGTTTAGATCCCGCATAGAGTCAAACTATGGAAAATAAGCATCCTGTAAAGGGTAAAATAGCTTACCTCGCCGGCTTGACGCTGCGAGCTGAATCCGCGATCTTCGGTAGCGGATGCGGGAGCCTCGGCGGCCTTGAACAGCACCTTCTAGGCATCTTCGTACGTAGTGTCGAAGAGCCTGCTCAAGGTTCGGTGCTGTGCCGGATCAAACTCCCACAAATTAAAAGCCCGTTGTTGGCACGGGAGGATCCGGCGGATGAGCATGACCTGGACTACGTTGACAAGCTTGAGCTTCTTGTTAACCAAGGTTTGGATGCAGGATTGGAGTCCGGTCAGCTCCTCTGAATCCCCTCATGATAGGCCCATCTCTTTCCAGGAGGTAAGCCGTGTGGGGATGCCAGATCTGAATTCAGGGGCCGCTGCCTATTTAGGGTCACGCGGCTCGGTGATGTAGAACCACCCCGATTGCCACCCCTTTATGGTCTCCACAAAGGAGCCCTCGAGCCATAGGACGTTGGGCATCTTGCCCACCATGGCACCTCCGCACTCCGCTTGGCGGCCGCCCACTACCTTCGGCTTGACATTGAAGGTCTTCAGCCATAAGCCGAAGTGGGGCTGGATGCAGAGGAAGGCCTCGCACACGACGATGAACGCCGAGATGTTGAGGATGAAGTTCGGGGCCAGATCGTGGAAATCCAGGCCATAGTAGAACATGAGCCCCCGGACAAATGGATGAAGTGGAAAACCTAGTCCGCGGAGGAAGTGGGTGAGGAACACCACCCTCTCATGGGGCCCGGGGGTGGGGATGAGCTGCCCCTCGTCAGGGAGCCGATGCGCGATGTTGCCGGACAAGTATCCGGCCTTTTGCAGCCTCTTGATGTGCCCCTCCATGACGGAGGAGGCCATCCACTTGCCTCCCACTCCGGACATGACTGGGGAAGGTTGAGGCGAGATGTGCGGACTTGGGCGCTGGAGCTCGAGTATGCGGAAATAGATAAAGCAAAGGAGGAAGAAGGCGTAGGTAGAAAGGTGGATCCTTATCCCCTTATATATGGACGGACGAAACTATGCGTCCCCACCAGCCTGGTAAAACTCGCTTTTCTCCCAAGCGCCGTAATCAATGGTGCGGTTGGGTTACCCACGCCCGCATTGATGAGAATCTCGGATTAAGGGGACATGATCTCTGCTTTGACAAGACGTGCCAAGGAAACCGCTTCGCTAAATGCGCTGAGGTGGAACAATAAAAACGATTCGAATAAAGGCTTGGCCGTGGTGTGGTGTCACGCCACGGAATACGTCAGCAGATTGAACTTGTCTAAATATTATTCTCTCTACGGTGGTATGTGGAACTTATTTTGCAGAGCCGGACACTATCCTTGTGTTCAAAATCTTCTATGAAGTATTCGGAGGAGGAACCCGCCTTGCAATGCCGAAGACAATATGCGCGCCGGACTCGTGATTATTGAAGCCTGGTTCAGGGGCTACTGAGGGAGTCCTGGACTAGGGGGTGTCCGGATAGCCAAACTATCATCTTTGGCCGGACTCCTAGACTATGAAGATACAAGATTGAAGACTTCGTCCCATGTCCAGATGGGACTTTCCTTGGCGTGGAAGGCAAGCTTGGCGATACGGATATGTAGATCTCCTACCATTGTAACCGACTCTGCGTAACCCTAGCCCTCTTTGGTGTCTATATAAACCGGAGGGTTTTAGTCCATAGGACGAACAACAATCATACCATAGGCTAGCTTCTAGGGTTTAGCCTCTCTGATCTCGTGGTAGATCTACTCTTGTACTACCCATATCATCAATATTAATCAAGCAGGAGTAGGGTTTTACCTCCACCGAGAGGGCCCGAACCTGGGTAAAAACATCATGTCCCTTGTCTCCTGTTACCATCCGCCTAGACGCATAGTTCGGGACCCCCTACCCGAGATCCGCCGGTTTTGACACCGACACCTAGATAACCTCATAACTATGCTCAATTCTATCAATTGCTCAACAGTAATTTGTTCACCCACTATAGAATACTTATGCTCTTGAGAGAAGCCACTAGTGAAACCTATGACCCCCGGGTCTATTCTCATCATATCAATCTCCATCACTTTATTTATTTGCTTTGCTTTTAATTTTTACTTTGCATCTTTATACCAAAAATACCAAAAATATTATCTCTATCAGATCTCACTCTCGTAAGTGATCGTGAAGGGATTGACAACCCCTAATCGCGTTGGTTGCGAGTAGCTATCGTTTTGTGCAGGTACGAGGGACTTGCGCGTGACCTCCTACTGGATTGATACCTTGGTTCTCAAAAACTAAGGGAAATACTTACGCTACTGTGCTGCATCATCCCCTCCTCTTCGAGGAAAACCAACGCAAGCTCGAGAGGTAGCAGGGTGTATCTACTTGATGAAACACAAGTCTGAAACATTTGAAAAGTTCAAAGAATTTCAGAGTGAGGTGGAGAATCATCATAAGAAAATAAAGTTTCTACTATCTGATCGCGGAGGGAAATATTTGAGTTATGAGTTTGGCCTTCATTTAAAACAATGTGGAATTGTTTCACAACTCACCCCACCTGGAACACCATAGCATAATGGTGTGTCCGAATATCGTAACCGTACTTTATTAGATATGGTGCGTTCTATGATGTCTCTTACTGATTTACCACTATCGTTTGGGTTTATGCATTAGAGACAACTGCATTCATGTTAAATAGGGCACTGTCTAAATCCGTTGACACGACACCGTATGAACTTTGGTTTGGCAAGAAACCTAAGCTGTCGTTTCTTAAAGTTTGGGGATGCGACGCTTATGTCAAAAGGCTTCAACTTGATAAGCTCGAACCCAAAGTGGAGAAGTGCATCTTCGTAAGATACCCTAAAGAAACTATTGGGTACACCTTCTACCACAGATCCAAAGGCAAGATTTTTGTTGTTAAGAATGGATCCTTTCTAGAGAAGGAGTTTATCTCGAAAGAAGTGAGTGGGAGGAAAGTAGAACTTCATGAGGTAATTGTACCTTCTTTTAAATTGGAAAGTAGCACATCACAGAAAACCGTTCCTGTGATGCCTACACAGACTAGAGAGGAAGCTAATGATGATGATCATGAAACTTCAGATCAAGTTACTACTGAACTTCGTAGGTCGACCAGACCATGATTTGCACCAGAGTGGTACTGTAATCCTATCCTGGAAGTCATGTTACTAGACCAAGGCGAACCTACAAACTATGAAGAAGTTATGATGAACCCAGATTCCGACAGATGGCTTGAGGCCATGAAATCTGAGATAGGATCCATGTATGAGAACAAAATATAGACTTTGGTGGACTTGCCCGATGATCGGAAAGCCATAGAGAATAAATGGATCTTCAAGAAGAAGACTAACACGGATGGTAATGTTACTATCTACAAAGCTTGACTTGTCGTAAAAGGTTTTCGACAAAGTTCAAGGGGTTGACTACAATGAGACTTTCTCACACGTAGCGATGCTTAAGCATGTCCGAATCATGCTAGCAATTGCCGCATATTATGATTATGAAATCTGGCAAATGGAAGTCAAAACTGCATTCCTTAATGGATTTATTAAAGAAGAGTTGTACATGATGCAAACCAGAAGGTTTTGTCGATCCTAAAGGTGCTAACAAAGTGTGCAAGCTCCAGCGATCCATCTATGGACTGGTGCAAGCATCTTGGAGTTGGAATATATGCTTTGATGAGGTGATCAAAGCATATGGTTTTATACAGACTTACGATGAAGATTGTATTTACAAGCAAGTGAGTGGGAGCTCTGTAGCATTTCTGATATTATATGTGGATGACATATTACTGTTTGGAAATGTTATAGAATTTCTGGATAGCATAAAAGGATACTTGAATAAGTATTTTTCAATGAAATACCTCAGTGAAGCTACTTACATATTGAGCATCAAGATCTATAGGGATAGATCGAGACGCTTAATAGGACTTTCACAAAGCACATACCTTGATAAAGTTTTGAAGAAGTTCAAAATGGAACAGTCAAAGAAAGTTTTCTTGCATGAGTTACAAGGTGTGAAGTTGAGTAAGACTCAAAGCCCGACGATGGCAGAAGATAGAGAGAGAATGAAAGTCATTTCCTATGCCTCAACCATAGGTTCTATAAAGTATGCCATGTACCAGACCTATTGTGTACCATGCCATGAGTTTGGCAAGGGGGTACGATAGTGATCCAGGGGTTGATCACTAGACAGCGGTCAAATTTATCCTCAGTTACCTAAGAGGACTAAGGAAAATTTTCTTGATTATGGAGGTGATAAAGAATTACGTTGATGCAAGCTTTAACACTGATTCAGATGACTCTATGTGTTAATCTGGATACGTATTGAAAGTGGGAGCAATTAGCTAGAGTAGCATCATGCAGAGCATTGTAGACACAGAAATTTGCAAAATACATACATATCTGAATGTGGCAGACCCGTTGACTAAAGCCTCTCTCACAAGCAAAACATGATCACACCTTAGTACTCTTTGGGTGTTAATCACATGGCGATGTGAACTAATTATTGACTCGAGTAAACTCTTTGGGTGTTAGTCACATGGCGATATGAACTATGGGTATTAATCACATGGTGATGTGAATAGATTATTGACTCTAGTGCAAGTGGGAGACTGAAGGAAATATGCCCTAGAGGCAATGATAAAGTTGTTATTTTATATTTCCTTATTCATGATAAAGGTTTATTATTCATGCTAGAATTGTATTGATCGGAAACCTAAATACATGTATGAATACATAAACAAATACTGTGTTCCTAGTGAGCCTCTACTAGACTAGCTCGTTGATCAAAGATGGTTAAAGTTTCCTAACCATGGACATGTGTTGTCATTTTATAATGAGATCACATCATTAGGAGACTGATGTGATGTACAAGACCCGTCCGTTAGCTTAGCATAATGATCGTTCAGTTTATTGCTATTGCTTTCTTCATGTCAAATACATATTCCTTCGACTATGAGATTATGCAACTCCCGAATACCGGAGGAATACCTTGTGTGCTATCAAACATCATAATGTAACTGGGTGATCATGAAAATGCTCTACAGGTATCTCTGAAGGTGTTTGTTGAGTTAGCATAGATCAAGATTAGGATTTGTCACTTCGAGTAGCGGAGAGGTATCTCTAGGCCCTCTCGGTAATACACATCATAAGAAGCCTTGCAAGCAAATGACTAATGAGTTAGTTACAAGATAATGTATTACAGAACGAGTAAATGGACTTGTCGGTAACGAGATTGAACTAGGTATAGATATACCAACGATTGAATCTCGGGAAAGTAACATACTGATGGACAAAGGGAATTATGTATGTTGTCATAACGGTTCGACTAATAAAGATCTTCGTAGAATATGTAGAGCCAATATCGGCATCCATGTTCCGATATTGGTTATTGATCGGAGAGGTGTCTCAGTCATGTCTACATAGTTCTCGAACCTGTAGGGTCCGCACGCTTAATGTTTGTTGATGATATAGTGTGATATGAGTTATATGATTTGGTGACTGAATGTTGTTCGGAGTCCCAAATGAGATCACGAACATGACGAGGAGTCTCTAAATGGTCGTGAGGTAAACATTGATATATAGGACGCTGGTAATCGGACATCGGAAGTGTTTCGGAGGGTACCGGGTACTTATCGGGTCACCGGAAAGAGTTTCGGGCATCCCCGACAAAGTTATGGGCCAAGTGAGGGAACACACCAGACCACAAGGTGCTGGTGCACCCTCTATAGAGGCTGACCCTATGGGGAGGGAAAGGAATGGGTGGAGGAAGGGAAAGTGTGGAGTTGGACTCCCCCCTCTTTCCTTTCCCCTTGTCCATACAAGGAAAGGGGGGCGCAGCAAGGCAGGAGCCCTAGGGCTAGCAGCCAGCCCCTAGGGGCATGCCCTGGCTGCCTCCCTCTCCCCTCCTACCTATATATACATGGGAGGGGGCGCCACACAAGGAGACAACATTGTCTTAGCCGTGTGCGGCGCCCCCCTCCACAGTTTACACCCCCGATCATATTTTCGTAGTGCTTAGGCGAAGCCCTGCGGAGATCACTTCACCATCACCGTCACCATGTCGTCGTGCTATCGGAACTCATCCACTACCTCGCCGTCTTTCTGGATCAAGAAGGCGCGGACATCTCCGAGCTGAACGCGTGCTGAATGTGCAGGTGTCGTATGTTCGGTACTCACTCGGTTGGATCGCGAAGAAAGTTCGACTACATCAACTGCATTGTAAAACGCTTCCGCTTAAAGTCTACGAGGGTATGTAGACACACTCTCCCTCCTCGTTTCTATGCATCTCCATGGATAGATCATTGCGTGTGCATAGAATTTTTTCCCATGCAACATTACCCAACATGCTCATCATAGTTTCTTCATAGTTTGTAGGTTCGCCTTGGTCTAATAACATGACTTCCAGGACAGGATTATCGTACCACTCTGGTGCAGAACATGTTCTAGTTGACCTACGAAGTTCAGTAGTAACTTGATCTGAAGTTTCATGATCATCATCATTAGCTTCCTCTCTAGTTGGTGTAGGCATCACAGGAACGGTTTTCTCTGATGTGCTATTTTCCAATTCGAGAGAAGGTACAGTTACCTCATCAAGTTCTACTTTCCTCCCACTCACTTATGTCGAGAGAAACTCCTCTAGAAAGGACCCATTCTTAGCAACAAAGATCTTGCCTTCTAATCTGTGGTAGAAGGTGTACGCAATTGTTTCCTTAGGGTACCCTATGAAGACACACTTCTTTGCTTTGGGTTCACATAAGTGTTGTACCCCAAACTTTTAAGAAATGACAACTTAGGTTTCTTGCCAAACCACAGTTCATATGGTGTTGTCTCAACGGATTTTGACGGTGCCTTATTTAACTTGAATGCGGTTGTCTCTAATGCATAACCCCAAAATGATAGTGGTAAATTAGTAAGAGACATCATAGAACACACCATATCTAATAAAGTATGGTTACGACATTCGGACACACTATTATGCTGTGGTGTTCCACGTGGTGTGAGTTGTGAAACAATTCCATATTGATTTAAGTGAAGGCCAAACTCGTAACTCAAATATTCGCCTCTGCGATCAGATCGTAGAAACTTTATTTTTCTTGTTACGATGATTCTCCATTTCACCCTGAAATTCTTAGATATATCCATACCTACTCAAATCATTTGTGAAGGTTAGAAAATAACGATACCCACCCGCGTGCCTCAACACTCATCAGACCGCATACATTGGCATGTATTATTTCCAATAAGTCATTAGCTCGCTCCATTGTTCGGGAGAACAGAGTTTTAGTCATCTTGCCCATGAGGCATGGTTCGCAAGTATCAAATGATTCATAATCAAGTGATTCCAAAAGTTCATCAGCATGGAGTTTCTTCATGCGCTTTACACCAATATGACCTGAACGGCAGTGCCACAAGTATGTTACACAATCATTATCAACTTTCCATCTTTTGGCATCAATATTATGAATATGTGTATCACTACGATCGAGATTCAATAAAACATTCACATTGGATGTATGACCATAGAAGGTTTTATTCATGTAAACGGAACATAAATTATTCTCTGACTTAAATGAATAACCTTATTGCAATAAACATGATCTAACCATATTCATACTCAACGCAAACACCAAATAACATTTATTTAGGTTCAACACTAATCCCGAAGGTAGAGGGAGTGTGGGATGGTGATCGTATCAACCTTGGAATCACTTCCAACACACATCATCACCTTGCTCTTAACTAGTCTCTGTTTATTCTGGAACTCCTGTTTCGAGTTACTAATCTTAGCAACTGAACCGATATCAAATACCCATGGGTTACTACGAACACTAGAAGGTACACATCAATAACATGTATATCAAATATACCTTTTTTCACTTTGCCATCCTTCTTATCTGCCAAGTATTTGGGACAGTTCCACTTCCAGTGACCATTTTCTTTGCAGTAGAAGCACTCAGTTTCAGTCTTGGGTCCATCTTTGGGCTTCTTCATGGGAGCAGCAACTTGCTTGCCATTCTTCTTGAAGTTCCTTTCTTTCCCTTGCCCTTTTTCTTGAAACTACTGGTCTTATTAACCATCAACACTTGATGTTCTTTCGTTGATTTCTACCTCCACTGATTTCAACATCGTGAAGAGCTTGGAAATTGTTTTAGTCATTCCTTGCATATTATAGTTCATCATGAAGCTCTAGTAGCTTGGTGATAGTGACTGGAGAAGTCTGTCAATCACTATCTTATCTAGAAGATTAACTCCCACTTGATTCAAGCGATTATAGTACCCAGACATTCTAAGCACATGCTCACTGGTTGAGCTATTCTCCTCCATTTTGTAGGCAAAGTACTTGTCAAAGGTCTCATACCTCTCGACATGGGCATGAGTCTGAAATACTAATTTCAGCTCTTGGAACATCTCATATGCTCTGTGGCGTTCAAAATGGTTTTTGAAGTCCCAGTTCTAAGCCATAAAGCATGGCGCACTAAACTATTAAGTAGTCATCATATTGAGCTTGCCAAACGTTCATAACGTCTACATCTGCTCCTGCAATAGGTCTGTCACCTAGCGGTGCATCAAGGACATAATTCTTCTGTGCAGCAATGAGGACATTCCTCAGATCACGGACCTAGTTTGCATCATTGCTATTATCATCTTTCAACTTAGTTTTCTTTAGGAACATATCAAAAATACCACCGAATAAAACAATACTGTCGAATCAAAATAAGACGTTGGTGGTAAGCAGTATGACTATCACCGCCCACAACTCTTTGTGTTCTACTCGTGCATATCATCTACGCATAGACCTGGCTCGGATGCCACTGTTGGGAAACGTTGCATGGAAAACAAAAAAAATTCTACGCACACGCAAGATCTATCCATGGAGATGCATAGCAGCGAGAGGGAAGAGTGTGTCTATGTACCCTCGTAGACCGTAAGCGGAAGCGTTTAGTAATGCGGTTGATGTAGTCAAACTTCTTCGTGATCCAACCGACCGAGTACTGAACATATGACACCTCCGCGTTCGGTACACGTTCAGCTCGATGACATCCTCGTCTTCTTGATCCAGCAAGACAGCGAAGTAGTGGATGAGTTCTGGCAGCACGACATCATGGAGACAGTGATGGTGATGCTATCTCCGCAGGGCTTCGCCTAAGCACTACGAAAATATGACCGAGGGACGAAACTGTGGAGGGGGACACCGCACACGGCTAAGAGATTGTCGTGGTATGTGTGGCGCCCCCTCCCATATATATATATATATATGTGTGTGTGTGGGGGGGGGGAGGGGGAGGCTGCCAGGAGGCGCCCCAAGTAGGCCGAATCCTACTTGGGGCCCTCCCCAAGCCGCGCCCCCTTTCCTTATTAGGTGAGCGGGGAAAGGCAGGGGAGGGTGTCGCCCCTCTTTTCCGTTCTCCCATGAGAAGGGGAAGGCAGGAGGGGCTAGCCCTCTCCCCTTTCCTTCCCTAGGGCCGGCGGCCAGGGAGAGGGGCGTGCCAGCCCCCTTGTGGGCTGGTCTGTCCCCCCTTGGCCCATTAGGCCCATACACCTACCGGGGGTGTCCGGAACCCCTTCCGGCGACCCAATAACTACCGGTGCACTCCAAAACTCTTCCGGTGTCCGAATATCATCGTCCCATATATCAATATTTACCTCGGAACCATTCTGGAGCTCCTCATCATGTCAGTGATCTCATCTGGGACTCTGAACAACATTCGGTCACCAAATCATATAACTCATATAACATTATATCGTCAACGAACGTTAAGCGTGCGAACCCTACGGGTTCGAGAACTATGTAGACATGACCGAGAGACCTCTCGGGTCAATAACGAATAGCGGAACCTGGATGCCCATATCATCTCCTACATATTCTACAAAGATCTTTATCAGTCAAACCTTATGACTACATACGTAATTCCCTTTGTCCATTGGTATGTTACTTGCCCGAGATTCGATCGTCAGTATCTACATACCTAGTTCAATCTCGTTATCGGCAAGTCTCTTTACTCGTTCCATAATACATCATCTTGCAACTAACTCCTTAGTCACTTTGCTTGCAAGGCTTCTTATGATGTGTATTATCGAGAGGGCCCAGAGATACCTCTGGGATACTCGGATTGACAAATCCTAATCTTGATCTATGCCAACTCAACAAACACTTTTGGAGATACCTATAGAGCATCTTTATGATCACCCAGTTATGTTGTCATAGCACACAAGGTATTCCTCCAGTATCCGGGAATTACATAATCTCATAGTCGAAGGAATATGTATTTGTCATCAAGAAAGCAATAGCAATAAACTGAACGATCGATATGCTAAGCTAACAGATGGGTCTTGTCCATCACATCATTCTCCTAATGATGTGATCCCGTTATCAAATGAGACACATGTCTATGGTTAGGAAACCTTAACCATCTTTGATCAACAAGCTAGTCTAGTAGAGGCTTACTAGGGACATGATATTTGTTTATGTATTCACACATGTATTTAAGTTTCCGATCAATACAATTCTAGCATGAATAATAAACCTTTATCATGATTAAGGAAATATAATAATAAACATTTTATTATTGCCTCTAGGGCATGTTTCCATCAAATAGCATATGGTGGGTAAACAAATTACTATTGGGCAATTGACAGAAAATCAAATAATTATGACAACATTGAAGGTAATGATCATGTATATAAGCATCACGTCCAAGATTATAGACCGACTCCTGTCTGCATCTACTACTATTACTCCACACATCGACCGCTATCCATCATGCATCTAGTGTATTAAGTTCATGCGGAGACGGAGTAATGCAATAAGAACGATGACATGATATAGACAAGATCTATTCATGTAGGAATAGACCCCGCCTTTTTATCCTTAATGGCAACGATACATGTGTGTCATGTCTCTTTCTGTCACTGAGATTGAGCACCGCAAGATCGAACCCATCACAAAGCACCTCTTCCCATTGCAGGAAAAACCAATCTAGTTGGCCAAACCAAACCAAAGTTTCGGAGAAGAAATACGAGGCTATAACAATCATGCATGAAAGAGTTCAGCAAAGACCCAAATAATATTCATGGATAGATCTGATCATAAACTCACAATTCATCGCATCCCCAAAACACACCGCAAAAAGTCATCACATCAAATAGATCTCCAAGAACATCGAGGAGAACATTGTATTGAAGATCAAAAAGAGAGAAGTCATCGAGGGGCAAGGGTGATGATGAAGAACCCCTCCATGATCGCTGTCCCCTCCGACAGAGTGCCGGAAAATGCCTCTAGATTGGAATCTCATGATTCTGGAACTTGCGGCGGCTGGAATTGTGTTTCATCGACTCCCCTAGGGTTTTTGGGATTTTAGAGTATTTATAGAGGCAAAGGTCGATGAAGGGGGTGCCTATGGGCCCCACTACCCACCAGGTGCGCCTGGGGGCCCTGGCGCACCCTGGTGCTTAGTGGGCCCCACAGGGCCCCTCTGGTGCACTTCTTGGGCCTCCGGGTGTCTTCTGGGCAGAAAAAAATCTCCAAAAATTTCGCTGCATTTGGACTTCGTTTGGTATTGATTTTCTACGAAGTAAAAAACAAGCAGAAAACTGCAACTGGCACTGGGCACTACGTCAATAGGTTAGTCCCAAAAAATGATATAAAGTTGCTATAAAATGAATATAAAACATCCAAGATTGATAATATAACAATATGGAACAATAAAAAATTATAGATACGTTGGAGACGTATCAAAAACTGCTTGTCATTTCCTTCTGCTCCTCGTTGGGTTCGACACTCTTACTTGTCGAAAGGACTACGATTGATCCCCTATACTTGTGGGTTATCATTAGATGGCGGATTTGCGAAGAAGGGCCCTTGGAAACCCCAAGAAGGAAGGGGTGCATTTGGGAAGCCATAGTTGAAAGGGAATTATCAAGGAGGACCAAATTGGGGATCAAATGGGGGTGCCTGCCAGTTCCCCAAATTCCCTTGGTCTAAATGAAATTGCCCTTGCATAGGATCTTCCTCATTTCTATTACTGCGCTAGTTCCCTCATCTTCTGTTTCCCCTGGTGTCGGTGTCAAAACCGGCGGATCTCGGGTAGGGGGTCCCGAACTGTGCGTCTAGGCGGATGGTAACAGGAGACAAGGGACACGATGTTTTACCCAGGTTCGGGCCCTCTTGATGGAGGTAAAACCCTACGTCCTGCTTGATTAATATTGATGATATGGGTAGTACAAGAGTGGATCTACCACGAGATCAAGGAGGCTAAACCCTAGAAGCTAGCCTATGGTATGATTGTTGTAATGTATGTTGTGTCCTACGGACTAAAGCCCTCCGATTTATATAGACACCGGAGAAGGCTAGGGTTACACATAGTCGGTTACAATGGTAGGAGATCTACATATCCGTATCGCCAAGCTTGCCTTCCACGCCAAGGAAAGTCCCATCCGGACACGGGACGGAGTCTTCAATCTTGTATCTTCGTAGTCTTGGAGTCCGGCGGACGATGATAGTCCGGCTGTCCGGACACCCCCTAGTCCAGGACTCCCTCAGTAGCCCCTGAACCAGGCTTCAATGATGATAAGTCCGGCGCGCATAATGTTCGGCATTGCAAGGCGGGTTCCTCCCTTGAATAATCCGGAGAAGATCATGAACACCAGGATAGTGTCCGGCTCTGCAAAATAAATTCCACATTCTACCGCAGAGAGAATAAAATGTACACAAGTCCAATCTGCTGACGTATTTTGCGGCATGACATCACACCGCTACCAAGCCTTTACTTGAATCGTTTTTTATTATACCACCTCAGCACGTTTAGCGAAGCGGTTTCCTTGGCACGTCTTGTCGAAGCAGAGATCGTGCTCCCCTTATTCCGGGATTCTCATCAATACGGACGTGGGTAACCCAACCGCGCCATTGATGGTGGCACTTGGGAGATAAGCGAGTTTTACCAGGCCGGTGGGGGCGCGTAGTCTTCACCCGCCTATATATAAGGGATAAGGATTCACCTTTTCACCCACGCCTTCTTCCTCCTTTGCTTATCCACCTCCGCGCACTCAAGCTCCAATGCCCAAGCTCGCGCATCTCATCCTAACCTTCCCCGACCATGTCCGGAGGGGGAGGCAAATGGTTGGCTTCCACCGTCAAGGAGGAGCATATCACCAAGCTGCGCAGCGCCGGATACCTTTCCGGCGATATCGCGCATCGGCTGCCCGACGAGGGGCAGCTCATCCCTACCCCCGGGCCCCATGAGAGGGTCGTTTTCCTTCCCCACTTCCTCCGCGGACTGGGTTTTCCACTTCACCCCTTTGTCCGGGGGCTCATGTTCTACTACGGCCTGGATTTCCACGATCTGGCACCGAACTTCATCCTCAACATCTCGGCGTTCATCGTCGTGTGTGAGGCCCTCCTCTGCATTTGGCCCCACTTCGGCTTGTGGCTCAAGACCTTCAACGTCAAGCCGAAGGTAGTGAAGGGCACACAGGCGGAGTGCGGAGGCGCCATGTTGGGCAAGATGCCCAACGTCCTCTGGTTCGAAGGGGCCTTCGTGGACTCCGTCAAGGGGTGGCAATCGGGGTGGTTCTATATCACCGAGCCGCGTGACCCTGCATGGGTGGCGGCCCCCGAGTTTAGATCTGGTATCCCTACGCAGCTCACCTCCTGGAAAGAGAAGGGCTTGCTGTGGGGTTATCCGAAGGAGCTGACGGGACTCCGAGCCTGTATCCAGAAGTTGGTGAACAAGAAGCTCAGGCTCGTCGATGTGGTCCAAGTCATGCTCGTCCGCCGGATCCTCCCATGCCAAGAACGGGCATTCAATCTGTGGGAGTTCGATCCGGAACAGCACCAGGCGCTAAGCGGGCTCTTCGACACGATGTACGAAGGCGCCTGGAGGGTGCTGTTTAAGGGTGCCGAGGCCCCCGCATCCGCGACGGAAGACCGCGGATTTCGCTCGCAGCATCCAGCTGACGAGGTAAGTGATTCAACCCCTTTACGTGACACTTGTTGTAAATAGATTGATTCTAAGAGGGTTTCAATCTCCCTTTTCCTTTGACAGGAATGGATGCAGAAGGCCGAGCAGCTTATCTGCCCGGCTCCCATGCCAGAAGACCCAGTGGATGCCCGTCTAGCGGGGCTGCTGGTTCCGGCACCGCATGTGGTGCCGGAGAAGAAGGCCAAGAAGGTGGCCACGGGGACACGAAAGAGTTCCCGTAATCAGGCGTCCGACGACGAGGTAGACTCCTCCCCCGAAGACGAGGAGGAGGAAGAAGACTCTCTCCCGGAGGAGGGAGAGAGGAAGAGGAAGGCTTCCCCAACAGGGGAGGCCGAAGGGTCCAAGAGGGGGAGAACTATTCCCCCGGACAGCTCCGCCAACACCGATGTTGGCGAGGAGGAGTGGCCTCCAAGGGCCAGGCCTCCGGCGAGATCGTAAGTATCTGGATCCCTAATATGCAATTTCTTTCGTGTCACATAGTGTCCTACTAATGCCGCATACTGTCCGCAGTCCGGCCGATGATGATCTCCCCGCTTCATCGAGCGGGTCGTTGGCCCCGTCGGATGTGGATTCACTTCCGACTGCCTCTACCCCCCGCGCCGATGAGGACGCCGAGGTGGGATCCTAGAAAGGGACCCATCAGGAGGAGGCTCCGGAGGCGCCGCAAGGCAGCCTCCCGAACTTTGCGCCGGACTCTACGTCAGAACCTGTAGTGGTTCCAGAGTCCGGCAGGCGGCCCCTTCGAAAGAAGGGCAAGACCGTGACTCCGGCGGCCTTCGTACAACCGAAGGCGCCGGACAACTTGCTGGAGGCGCTCAAAGGCGCTTCCATCGAGGAAGAACACCGCACTGTTATGAGTGCGGTGATTCAGAAGGTCCAGCTCGCCAAGAGCGGGCTGACCGAAGCCTGCAGTAGCCTTTTAACAGGCTTTGAGGTAAGAAGTTAAAATTGTGTAATGTAATACCGCATAGACAGTAGCCCCTGATGCTCGGTTCGGTGTTCAGAAAGAAAAGCCGGACTGAGGATCTAAAAAGATATTCGCAGGTTGCTAATAAATTATGTCAATATGGGTTTGCAGGCTGTGCTGCTGACCTCTGCCGCACTGACTGCGGAGGTTGGTACATTAAAGCAAGATCTCGAGCGGTCCGAGCGAGAGTTCGGCCATGCCAAGAGGCAGCTCGAGGACAAAGAAGGTGAGTAGCACCACTTTGAATTGTTACCTTACAGAAAAGGATTTTGGTCGCAATAAAATTAACAAGGATAATATGGGTATTGCAGGGGCCACAAACGAGGTGGCAGCCCTGAAGGAGGCTGTGTCGCGGCCGAACGCAGTACGGCCGCGGAACGGGAAGAGCGAG
This sequence comes from Triticum aestivum, assembly GCF_018294505.1. NCBI lineage: Eukaryota > Viridiplantae > Streptophyta > Magnoliopsida > Poales > Poaceae > Triticum > Triticum aestivum. Next base: position 179,982,160 of record NC_057801.1, read on the forward strand.
AAAAGAAGGAGGCACAGGTGGCGGAAGTGCGGCAAGAGCTCCAGGCTCTCATGGAGAAGCATGAGAGCTTGGAGCGCGACTCCAAGACTTGAGAGTCCGAGCTTGCCTCAGCTCTCGAAAGTGCCAAGTCCGCCAAGGCCGAGGCCCGTAGGGCCCTTCAGGAGGTTGAAGATGTAAAGAAGATAGCGGCGGGTAAGGCATTTTTCATGCAAAGCAAGCATGTTAATGTAAACTACCTGACACTTACCCGCATTCGGAGCTCTCCAGGGGCGTTTGCAGATCTGCCGCGTAGTGTGTCCAATGCCGCCGCATTCTACCGTGGCGAGGAGGGGAGCTCGACGGAGAAGGTCTTCTGGTCTCAGTACGCTGAGGCCGGCCATTCGGTGCCCCCAAGCGACCAGCTGAAGCAGCTGGTCGAACTCCACAAGGTAGCTGAGGAGGCCATGAAGGGCCTTATAGTCCAGCTGTGGCCTGGACGGGCCATGCCTGGGAGCTACTTCGGCCTCGTGCGGCGGCTGGTGGATGCGTGCCCCTGGGTGGAGGTCATCAAGCGCACCGCCTGTATTGAAGGTGCTCGTTGGGCCCTTGCCCGCACAAAGGTGCACTGGGGCAGGCTGGATGCGGAGAAGCTTCTTACTGACCCGCCGCCACCGGGCAAGGAGTATCGTACGCTCGAAATGTATTATAAAACTGTCCTGAAGGGAGCCCGCGATATTGCGGACGAATGCCCTAAAGATGTAATTTTTGAGTAAACTCGCTATGTATTATCCTGTGCGCTGAAAACTTTGTTCGTGTGTGCTTTAAGCAAATCTTTTTTAATTTAAAATATTACCTTCTGTGCGGCCGTTTATAAAATCCGAGAGATGGCAAGTCGTTGGCTTCAGCCCCCAAGCCGCAAGTGCTGGGGTGTTCGAGATAACTTGAGCACTCTTGTTCCCATTTTTGGGTCCATCTAGGGAGGCGCTCAACACAACGAACCAGGCAACCGGACTTATAATGCTTGAACACTCTCACTTAGCCATAGAATTCTATAATTTTAAATTTCGGCGAAGCCCCTAGTGTTTGGAAGACCGAATACGGGGCGCTATCCACGCCTTCGTCGGACATTATCCGGAACTTCGCTCGAAGCGGCGTGAGTCTTTAAGGACCCGAAAAGACCTCTCGAACAGCGACCAGTCTCTCGCCTTATCATGCCGGTCAGTTTTAGCTTTCTCCACTGAGGCGCTCGCCCAGCTCAACCAGGGCGCAATCGCAGTGGTTCTCCCAGTGCCACCTTAGCCGACGGAACGGAACGTAAGGCACCAAAACGTGGGAGCCGGGCAAACCCAACTATTGACCCAAGACATGATTCGGAGCCGATTCATATAATGCTATAAGTTCGGGGTGCCGCACTTGTGAAAGTGTTCGGACTTATCACACCATGATGTGGGGAACATAAGCCCCTGGTGTATTAGGCCGTATCGAAATATACGGGTGCAAGATGTCATGTAGTGAACATATATATGTAATAACAGGCAAAAAGGTGATGCATCATTTATTAAAGGAAGTCTGCTATGAGTGCGGACTGATACAAATAGTGCGATAAGCAAGGGTTTTGGACTAGTTAAACATGTCCCCCTCCGGGGATGGGCTGCGGACTTGGTGTATATAATCAAATTTAATGCTCGTAATTGAGACCACCTGAGTGTTCGTCGCCGCATTCTTTATTCCCCGGCTGTTGCGTCATGAGTTCGGCAGGTTCACCGCCGGACAGGGCCTCTGGCTAACGGAGTCCTGTGTACATAAAGAAGGAAAATAATAATAAGAAAGAGTGGCACACTTGCGAGCCCCTGGTGTGGTCAAGCTGCACTCTGGGTCCATTGTGGTCGTGCCCCTTCCCCTACGCCCATGGTATCTCCAAAGCGTAATGATGTACACGGAGGGTTGTTCTTGCAATCATGCGAGGGCGGGGTTAGGGCCGCATTGCTACGCGTGCTCTGATCGTGCCAGGTGGTCTTGGTTGGTGTTGCTTCGGGCGCGTTTGGCTGTATCCGGCCGTTTAACGGCCGGACTCAAAAATTGCCTTAAAAGGCTGCTTTGTACTTCTGCCGCGAGAGCCGCTGTGTGCTCCTCCGTTCGGAGGGAGCGTTCTGTATTTCCATTGACCGTGATGACTCCACGAGGGCCTGGCATCTTGAGCTTGAGGTATGCATAATGTGGCACCGCGTTTAACTTTGCAAACGCGGTTTGTCTGAGCAGAGCGTGATAGCTGCTGCGAAATGGGACTATGTCGAAGATTAATTCCTCGCTCCGGAAATTATCCGGGGATCCGAAGACCACTTCCAGTGTGACTGAGCCTGTACAATTGGCCTCCACACCTGGTATGACGCCTTTAAAGGTTGTCTTTGTAGGTTTAATCCTTGAGGGGTCTATGCCCATCTTGCGCACTATATCCTGATAAAGCAGGTTCAGGCTACTGCCGCCGTCCATCAGGACTCTCGTGAGGTGAAATCCATCGACGATTGGGTCTAAAACCAATGCGGCGAATCCGCCATGGCGGATGCTGGTCGGATGGTCTCTTCGATCGAAAGTGATCGGACAAGAGGACCATCGATTGAACTTCGGGACGACTGGCTCCATCGCGTATACGTCCCGTAGTGCACGCTTCCGCTCCCTCCTGGGTATATGGGTTGCGTAGATCATGTTCACCGTCTGCACTTGTGTGGGGAAACCCTTCTGTCCTCTATTGTTCGGTGGTCGGGTCTCTTCCTCGTCGTCGCTGTTTAGCCCCTTGTCGTTGTTTTTGGCAATTAACTTGCCTGCCTGCTTGAACACCCAGCAATCTCTGTTGGTGTGATTAGCTGGCTTTTCAGGGGTGCCATGTATCTGGCATAAGCGATCGAGTATTCGGTCCAAATTGGACGGACCCGGAGTGGTTCTTTTGAATGGCTTCTTCCGCTGACCGGGTTTAGAGCCTCGGAATCCGGCGTTGACTGCCGTATCCTCCTTGTCGTCGCCGTTAATGCGGCGTTTATTTTTACTTCGACGCGACCTGCCGTTGTGGTCCTTAGTATCCGGACTGCCAGAATTTTTACTGAGGTTGTTGCTGCGAGCTAGCCAGCTATCCTCTCCCGCGCAAAAGCGGGTCATTAATGATGTGAGGGCTGCCATGGATTTCGGCTTTTCCTGTCCCAGGTGCCGGGCTAGCCACTCGTCGCGGATGTTATGTTTGAAGGCTGCGAGGGCCTCTGCATCCGGACAGTCGACGATTTGGTTTTTCTTTGTCAAGAACCGTGTCCAGAATTGTCTGGCCGATTCGTCTGGCTGCTGAATTATGTGGCTTAGGTCATCGACGTCTGGTGGCCGCACATACGTGCCCTGAAAGTTGTCGAGGAATGCGGCTTCCAGGTCTTCCCAACACCCAATTGACTCTGCGGGCAAGCTATTAAGCCAATGTCGAGCTGGTCCTTTAAGCTTGAGTGGGAGATACTTGATGGCATGGAGATTGTCGCCGCGGGCCATATGGATGTGAAGGAGATAATCTTCGATCCAAACCGCGGGGTCTGTTGTTCCATCGTAGGATTCGATGTTTACGGGTTTAAACCCTTCAGGGATTTGATGATCCATTACTTCGTCAGTGAAGCATAGCGGGTGTGCGGCGCCTCTATATTGAGCAATATCACGATGTAGCTCGAGAGAGCGTTGTCTGCTGTGTTCGGCCCGGCCGGGGTTATTGTATCCGGCGCGACGATATTTGTCGTGGGTCGTGGGGCGCCCACGTGATCCGTAGATGGATCTGGATTGCCTTGCTTTGTCCTCCAATACATCTCGCAAGTCCGGCGCGTTCCCTCTTGGCTTCGTACTTTTGGAGCGATGCTGGGGTACGGTCTTGGTGGAGGGCCTGGATGCCTCTCTGTCGCGACCACGGGGTGGTCGGTCGGTCGTATCGTGCGCTGGTGATGAAGGTATGTATGCTTCTTCCTCTAATCGGGGGAGCAACTTGCGTCTTGGGTAGCTTTTGGAGGGGCATTCGAGTTTATACTCTTCGGCCGCGAGGACCTCGGTCCATCGATCGGCCAGCAGGTCCTGATCAGCTTGAAGCTGCTGCTGCTTTTTCTTTAGGCTATTTGCCGTGGCGATAAGCCTGCGTTTAAAACGCTCTTGTTCGACGGGATCCTCAGGCACGACAAATTCGTCGTCGTTGAGGCTTGCCTCGTCTTCGGAGGGAGGTGTATAGTTATATTCCTCGACCTCTTCGTCTGCCGCCCTCTCATGGGGGCTTGCTTCTGCATCCTCCTGCGCTGAGTCTTGCTGGAGGGGATTGTCTTTGGCACTCTCTGGGGTATTATTATCTCCTGTGCCGGAATCTCCATTCTTGTTGTGGCGGGATTTAGAGCGGCGCCGCTGACGCCGGCGCTTGGGCTGTTTCTTTAAGGGATCTGCCTCCGCTGCTTCTTCGTCGTCCCCGTCTTTTGGGGTGTCCACCATGTATATGTCGTATGACGAGGTGGTCTTCCAGTGCCCTGTAGGCGCTGGTTCCTGTTCGTCTCCGGCATCGTCGTCTATAGCGTCAATGTCTTCGGAGTCGTAGTCTAGCGTGTCGGTTAGATCATCGACAGTGGCTACAAAGTGGGTGGTGGGTGGGCTCTGAATTTCTTCGTCGTCCGTATCCCAACCATCTTGGCCATAATCCGACCAGGACTCTCCGGATAGCGAGAGATGCTTTAGCGAATTTAGGATGTCGCCAAAGGGTGAGTGTTGGAAGATGTCCGCGGCGGTGAATTCCATAACCGGCGCCCAATCAGATTCGATTGGCAGGGGCGTGGGAGGTCCAGAGTCCGGCAAGGAGTCCGGCACCTCAGAGTCACGAGCTTCGCGAGGGACAAGGCTAGTGTTCGGCTCCATCGCCGTGGAAGTTGAAGCCCCCGAGGTGGTGTCCATCCACCGGTCCTCGATTTGGGCGATCGGCTCCGGACTAAGGGCCGGAGCGGATTCGTGTGCGGCCACCAAGGCACTGTTCGGCGGCAGAGCTAGATCATGCCCATTGTAACAGTGCGGCGCGCTTGGCTTTGGCTCGAGCCCGTCGAAGATCAAGTCCCCGCGGATGTTGGCTGTGAAGTTTAGGCTTCCGAATCTGACCTGATGGCCAGGGGTGTAGCTTTCGATCTGCTCCAGATGGCCAAGTGAATTAGCCCGCAGTGCGAAGCCGCCGAATACGAAGATCTGTCCGGGGAGAAAAATCTCACCCTGGACAGCGTTGTTGATTGAAGATGCCATCGAGCCTATCGGTGACGACACAGAGGAACTCTCAATGAAAAGCACCAATGTCGGTGTCAAAACCGGCGGATCTCGGGTAGGGGGTCCCGAACTGTGCGTCTAGGCGGATGGTAATAGGAGACAAGGGACACGATGTTTTACCCAGGTTCGGGCCCTCTTGATGGAGGTAAAACCCTACGTCCTGCTTGATTAATATTGATGATATGGGTAGTACAAGAGTGGATCTACCACGAGATCAAGGAGGCTAAACCCTAAAGCTAGCCTATGGTATGATTGTTGTAATGTATGTTGTGTCCTACGGACTAAAGCCCTTCGGTTTATATAGACACCGGAGAAGGCTAGGGTTACACAGAGTCGGTTACAATGGTAGGAGATCTACATATCTGTATCGCCAAGCTTGCCTTCCACGCCAAGGAAAGTCCCATCCGGACACGGGACGGAGTCTTCAATCTTGTATCTTCGTAGTCTTGGAGTCAGGCGGACGATGATAGTCCGGCTGTCCGGACACCTGCTAGTCCAGGACTCCCTCACCTGCCCCTACCATGATTCTCGACCATGATCTAGATGTCCTCAAACGAAGCTTTCGAGCCCTCCCAATCAACAAGGATCATTGAGAGTGGCTTTGGAGTTGGGAGGCTTTTGTTGGGGAACGTTGCAGAAAATAAAAAAATTCTACACTTTACCAAGATCAATCTATGGAGTCATCTAGCAACGAGAGAGAGGAGTGCATCTACATACCCTTGTAGATCACACGCGGAAGCGTTCAAGAGAACGGAGTTGAGGGAGTCGTACTCATCGTGATCCAAATCACCGAAGATCCTAGTGCCGAACGGACGGCACCTCCGCGTTCAACACACGTACGGTTGGGGAAGACGTCTCCTCCTTCTTGATCCAGCAAGGGGGAGGGAGAGGTTAATGGAGATCCAGCAGCACGATGGCGTGGTGGTGGAAGTAGCGGCGATCTCGGCAGGGCTTCGCCAAGATCAGCGAGAGGGAGAGGTGTTGCGGAGGGAGAGGGAGGCGCCAGGAGCAGGGGTGCGCAGCCCTCCCTCCCCCCTTTTTATATAGGGGCCCTGGGGGGCGCCGCCCCCCTAGAGATTGAATCTCAAAGGGGGGGCAGCGGCCAGGGGGGGAACTTGCCCCCCAAGCCAAGTGGGGCGCCCCCCACACCTAGGGTTTCCAACCCTAGGCGCAGGGGGAGGCCCAAGGGGGGCGCACTAGCCACCAGGGACTGGTTCCCCTCCCACTTCAGCCCATGGGCCCTCCGGGATAGGTGGCCCCACCCGGTGGACCCCCGGGACCCTTCCGGTGGTCACGATACAATACCGGTGAACCTCGAAACTTTCCTGGTGGCCGAAAATGGACTTCCTATATACAATTCTTCACCTCTGGACCATTCCAGAACTCCTTGTGACGTCCGGGATCTCATCCGGCACTCCGAACAACTTTCGGGTTACCGCATACTAATATCTCTACAACCCTAGTGTCACCGAACCTTAAGTGTGTAGACCCTACGGGTTCGGGAGACACGCAGACATGACCGAGACGACTCTCCGATCAATAACCAACAGCGGGATCTGGATGCCCATGTTGGCTCCCACATGCTCCTCAATGATCTCATCGGATGAACCACGATGTCGAGGATTCAAGTAATCCCGTATACAATTCCCTTTGTCAATCGGTACGTTACTTGCCCGAGATTCGATCGTCGGTATCCCGATACCTCGTTCAATCTCATTACCGGCAAGTCACTTTACTCGTACCGTAATGCATGATCCCGTGACCAAACACTTGGTCACATTGAGCTCATTATGATGATGCATTACCGAGTGGGCCCAGAGATACCTCTCCGTCATACGGAGTGACAAATCCCAGTCTCGATCCGTGTCAACCCAACAGATACTTTCGAGGATACCTGTAGTATACCTTTATAGTCACCCAGTTATGTTGTGACGTTTGGTACACCCAAAGCAATCCTACGGCATCCGGGAGTTACACGATCTCATGGTCTAAGGAAATGGTACTTGACATTGGAAAAGCTCTAGCAAACGAACTACACGATCTTGTGCTATGCTTAGGATTGGGTCTTGTCCATCACATCATTCTCCTAATGATGTGATCCCGTTACCAATGACATCCAATGTCCATAGTCAGGAAACCATGACTATCTGTTGATCAACGAGCTAGTCAACTAGAGGCTCACTAGGGACATGTTATGGTCTATGTATTCACACATGTATTATGATTTCCGGATAACACAATTATAGCATGAATAATAGACAATTATCATGAACAAGGAAATATAATAATAATCATTTTATTATTGCCTCTAGGGCATATTTCCAACAGTCTCCCACTTGCACTAGAGTCAATAATCTAGTTACATTGTGATGAATCGAACACCCATAGAGTTCTGGTGTTGATCATGTTTTGCTCGCGGAAGAGGTTTAGTCAACGGATCTGCGACATTTAGATCCGTATGCACTTTGCAAATATCTATGTCTCCATCTTGAACATTTCACGAATGGAGTTGAAGCGACGCTTGATGTGCCTGGTCTTCTTGTGAAACCTGGGCTCCTTGGCAAGGTCAATAGCTCCAGTGTTGTCACAGAAGAGAGTGATCGGCCCCGACGCATTGGGTATGACTCCTAGGTCAGTGATGAACTCCTTCATCCAGATTGCTTCATGCGCTGCCTCTGAGGCTGCCATGTACTCTGCTTCACATGTAGATCCCGCCATGATGCTTTGCTTGCAACTGCACCAGCTTACTGCCCCACCATTCAAAATATACACGTATCCGGTTTGTGACTTAGAGTCATCCAGATCTGTGTCGAAGCTAGCGTCAACCCTTTACGACGAGCTCTTCGTCACCTCCATATACGAGAAACATATCCTTAGTCCTTTTCAGGCACTTCAGGATATTCTTGACCGCTGTCCAGTGTTCCATGCCGGGATTACTTTGGTACCTTCCTACCAAACTTACGGCAAGGTTTACATCAGGTCTGGTACACAGCATGGCATACATGATAGACGCTATGGCCGAGGCATAGGGTACGACACTCATCTTTTCTCTATCTTCTGCCGTGGTTGAACATTGAGCCGAGTTCAATTTCACACCTTGCAACACAGGCAAGAACCCCTTCTTGGACTGATCCATATTGAACTTCTTCAATATCTTATCAAGGTATGTGCTTTGTGAAAGACCTATGAGGTGTCTCGATCTATCTCTATAGATCTTGATGCCTAATATGTAAGCAGCTTCTCCAAGGTCCTTCATTGAAAAACACTTATTCAAGTAGGCCTTAATGTTGTCCAAAAGTTCTATATCATTTCCCATCAAAAGTATGTCATCCACATATAATATGAGAAATGCTACAAAGCTCCCACTCACTTTCTTGTAAACGCATGCTTCTCCATAAGTCTGCATAAACCCAAACGCTTTGATCATTTCATTAAAGCGAATGTTCCAACTCCGAGATGCTTGCACCAGCCCATAGATGGAGCGCTGGAGCTTGCATACCTTGTTAGCATTCTTAGGATCGACAAAACCTTCCGGCTGCATCATATACAATTCTTCCTTAAGATAGCCGTTAAGGAATGCCGTTTTGACGTCCATTTGCCATATCTCATAATCATAGTATGCGGCAATTGCTAACATGATTCGGACGGACTTCAGCTTCGCTACGGGAGAGAAAGTCTCATCGTAGTCAACCCCTTGAACTTGTCGATAACCCTTAGCGACAAGTCGAGCTTTATAGATGGTAACATTACCATCCGCGTCCGTCTTCTTCGTAAAGATCCATTTGTTTTCTATCGCTCGCCGATCATCGGGCAAGTCTGTCAAAGTCCACACTTTGTTTTCATACATGGATCCTATCTCGGATTGCATGGCTTCAAGCCATTTGTTGGAATCTAGGCCCGCCATTGCTTCTTCATAGTTCGAAGGTTCACCGTTGTCTAACAACATGATTTCCAGGACAGGGTTGCCATACCACTCTGGTGTGGAACGTGTCCTCGTGGACCTACGTAGTTCAGTAGTAACTTGATCCGAAGTACCTTTACCATCATCGTTAATTTCCTCTCTAGTCGGCGCAGGCACCACAGGAACATTTTCCTGAGCTGTGCTACTTACCGGTTCAAGAGGTAGTACTTCATCAAGTTCCAATTTCCTCCCACTTACTTCTTTCGAGAGAAACTCTTTCTCCAGAAAGGATCCGTTCTTGGCAACAAAGATCTTGCCTTCGGATCTGAGGTAGAAGGTATACCCAATGGTTTCCTTAGGGTATCCTATGAAGACGCATTTTTCCGACTTGGGTTCGAGCTTTTTAGGTTGAAGTTTCTTGACATAAGCATCGCATCCCCAAACATTTAGAAACAACAACTTAGGTTTCTTCCCAAACCATAATTCATGCGGTGTCGTCTCAACGGATTTAGACGGTGCCCTATTTAAAGTGAATGTAGCTGTCTCTAGAGCGTATCCCCAAAATGATAGCGGTAAATCGGTGAGTGACATCATTGATCGCACCATATCCAATAGAGTGCGATTACAACCTCGGACACACCGTTACGCTGAGGTGTTCCAGGCGGCGTGAGTTGTGAAACGATTCCACATTTCCTTAAGTGCGTACCAAATTAACGCGACTTAAATATTCTCCTCCACGATCTGATCGTAAGAACTTTATTTTTTGGTCATGTTGATTCTCTACCTCATTCTGAAATTCCTTGAACTTTTCAAAGGTCTCAGACTTGTGTTTCATCAAGTAGACATACCCATATCTACTTAAGTCATCAGTGAGAGTGAGAACATAACGATAGCCACCGCGAGCCTCAACGCTCATTGGACCGCACACATCAGTATGTATAATTTCCAATAAGTTGGTTGCTCGCTCCATTGTTCCGGAGAACGGAGTCTTGGTCATTTTACCCATGAGGCATGGTTCGCACGTGTCAAATGATTCAAATCAAGAGACTCCAAAAGTCCATCTGTATGGAGCTTCTTCATGCGTTTGACACCAATGTGACCAAGGCGGCAGTGCCACAGATATGTGGGACTATCATTATCAATCTTACATCTTTTGGTATTCACACTATGAATATGTGTAACATCACGTTCGAGATTCATTAAGAATAAACCATTGACCAGCGGGGCATGACCATAAAACATATCTCTCATATAAATAGAACAACCATTATTCTCGGATTTAAATGAGTAGCCATCTCGTATTAAACGAGATCCAGATACAATGTTCATGCTCAAAGCTGGCACTAAATAACAATTATTGAGGTTTAAAACTAATCCCGTAGGTAAATGTAGAGGTAGCGTGCCGACGGCGATCACATCGACCTTGGAACCATTCCCGACGCGCATCGTCACCTCGTCCTTCGCCAGTCTCCGCTTATTCCGCAGCTCCTGTTTTGAGTTACAAATATGAGCAACCGCACCAGTATCAAATACCCAGGAGCTACTACGAGTACTGGTAAGGTACACATCAATTACATGTATATCACATATACCTTTAGTGTTGCCGGCCTTCTTGTCCGCTAAGTATTTGGGGCAGTTCCGCTTCCAGTGTCCCTTCCCTTGCAATAAAAGCACCCAGTCTCAGGTTTGGGTCCATTCTTTGGCTTCTTCCCGGCAACTGGCTTACCGGGCGCGGCAACTCCCTTGTCGTCCTTCTTGAAGTTCTTCTTACCCTTGCCTTTCTTGAAACTAGTGGTTTTATTGACCATCAACACTTGATGTTCCTTTTTGATTTCCACCTCCGCTGATTTCAGCATTGAAAATACTTCAGGAATAGTTTTCACCATCCCCTGCATATTGTAGTTCATCACAAAGCTCTTGTAGCTAGGTGGGAGCGACTGAAGGATTCTGTCAATGACCGCCTCGTCCGGGAGGTTAATGTCCAGCTGGGACAAGCGGTTGTGCAACCCAGACATTTTGAGTATGTGCTCACTGACAGAACTATTTTCCTCCATCTTACAACTGTAGAACTTGTCGGAGACTTCATATCTCTCGACCCGGGCATGAGCTTGGAAAACCATTTTCAGCTCTTCGAACATCTCATATGCTCCGTGTTGCTCAAAACGCTTTTGGAGCCCCGGTTCTAAGCTGTAAAGCATGCCGCACTGAACGAGGGAGTAATCATCAGCACGCGACTGCCAAGCGTTCATAACGTCTTGGTTCTCTGGGATGGGTGCTTCACATAGCGGTGCTTCTAGGACATATGCTTTCTTGGCAGCTATGAGGATGATCCTCAGGTTCCGGACCCAGTCCGTATAGTTGCTGCCATCATCTTTCAGCTTGGTTTTCTCTAGGAACGCGTTGAAGTTGAGGTTGACATGAGCGTTGGCCATTTGATCTACAAGACATTTTGCAAAGTTTTTAGACTAAGTTCATGATAATTAAGTTCATCTAATCAAATTATTTAATGAACTCCCACTCAGATTAGACATCCCTCTAGTCATCTAAGTGATACATGATCCGACTCAACTAGACCGTGTCCGATCATCACGTGAGACGGACTAGTCATCATCGGTGAACATCTCCATGTTGATCGTATCTTCCATACGACTCATGTTCGACCTTTCGGTCTCTTGTGTTCCGAGGCCATGTCTGTACATGCTAGGCTCGTCAAGTCAACCTAAGTGTTTTGCATGTGTAAATCTGTCTTACACCCGTTGTATGTGGACGTTGGAATCTATCACACCCGATCATCACGTGGTGCTTCGAAACAACGAACTTTCGCAACGGCGCACAGTTAGGGGGAACACTTTCTTGAAATTATTGTGAGGGATCATCTTATTTACTACCGTCGTTCTAAGCAAATAAGATGCAAAAACATGATAAACATCACATGCAATCAAATAGTGACATGATATGGCCAATATCATATTGCTCCTTTGATCTCCATCTTCGGGGCGCCATGATCATCTTCGTCACCGGCATGACACCATGATCTCCATCATCATGATCTCCATCATCGTGTCTCCATGAAGTTGTTCGCCAACTATTACTTCTACTACTATGGCTAACGGTTTAGCAATAAAGTAAAGTAATTACATGGCGTTTATTCATTGACACGCAGGTCATACAATAATTAAGACAACTCCTATGGCTCCTGCCGGTTGTCATACTCATCGACATGCAAGTCGTGATTCCTATTACAAGAACATGATCAATCTCATACATCACATATATATCATTCATCACAACCTTTTTGGCCATATCACATCACAAGGCATATGCTGCAAAAACAAGTTAGACGTCCTCTAATTGTTGTTGCATGTTTTTACGTGGCTGCAATAGGGTTCTAGCAAGAACGTTTCTTACCTACGTAAAACCACAACGTGATATGCCAATTTCTATTTACCCTTCATAAGGACCCTTTTCATCGAATCCGATCTGATTAAAGTGGGAGAGACAGACACCCGCTAGCCACCTTATGCAACTAGTGCATGTCAGTCGGTGGAACCTGTCTCACGTAAGCGTACGTGTAAGGTCAGTCCGGGCCGCTTCATCCCACGATACCGCTGAAACAAGATAAGACTAGTAGTGGCAAGAAAATTGACAACATCTACGCCCACAACAAGATTGTGTTCTACTCGTGCATAGAAACTACGCATAGACCTAGCTCATGATGCCACTGTTGGGGAACGTTGCAGAAAATAAAAAATTTCTACGCTTCACCAAGATCAATCTATGGATTCATCTAGCAACGAGAGAGAGGAGTGCATCTACATACCCTTGTAGATCACGCGCGGAAGCGTTCAAGAGAACGGAGTTGAGGGAGTCATACTCGTCGTGATCCAAATCACCGAAGATCCTAGTGCCGAACGGACGGCACCTCCGCGTTCAACACACGTACGTTTGGGGAAGACATCTCCTCCTTCTTGATCCAGCAAGGGGGAGGGAGAGGTTGATGGAGATCCAGCAGCACAACGGCGTGGTGGTGGAAGTAGCGGCGATCTCGGCAGGGCTTCGCCAAGCTCAGCGAGAGGGAGAGGGAGGCGCCAGGAGCAGGGATGCGCAGCCCTCCCTCCCCCCTCTTTATATAGAGGCCTTGGGGGGCGCCGACCCCCTAGAGATTGAATCTCAAAGGGGGGGCGGCCAAGGGGGGGAACTTGCCCCCCAAGCCAAGTGGGGCGCCCCCACTCCTAGGGTTTCCAACCCTATGCGTAGGGGGAGGCCCAAGGGGGGTGCACCAGCCCACCAGGGGCTGGTTCCCCTCCCACTTCAGCCCATGGGGCCCTCCGGGATAGGTGGCCCCACCCGGTGGACCCCCGGGACCCTTCCGGTGGTCTCGGTACAATACCGATGAACCCCGAAAATTTCTCGGTGGCCGAAAATGGACTTCCTATGTACAATTCTTCACCTCCGGACCATTCCGGAACTCCTTGTGACGTTCGGGATCTCATCCGGGACTCCGAACAACTTTCGGGTTACCGCATACTAATATCTCTACAACCCTAGCGTCACCGAACCTTAAGTGTGTAGACCCTACGGGTTCGGGAGACACGCAGACATGACCGAGATGACTCTCCGGTCAATAACCAACAGCGGGATCTGGATGCCCATGTTGGCTGCCACATGCTCCTCAATGATCTCATCGGATGAACCACGATGTCGAGGATTCAAGTAATCCCGTATACAATTCCCTTTGTCAATCGGTACGTTACTTGCCCGAGATTCAATCGTCGGTATCCCGATACCTCGTTCAATCTCATTACCGGCAAGTCACTTTACTCGTACCGTAATGCATGATCCCGTGACCAAACACTTGGTCACATTGAGCTCATTATGATGATGCATTATCGAGTGGGCCCAGGGATACCTCTCCGTCATACGGAGTGACAAATCCCAGTCTCGATCCGTGTCAACCCAACAGATACTTTCGGGGATACCTGTAGTATACCTTTATAGTCACCTAGTTATGTTGTGACGTTTGGTACACCCAAAGCAATCCTACGGCATCCGGGAGTTACACGATCTCATGGTATAAGGAAATGGTACTTGACATTGGAAAAGCTCTAGCAAACGAACTACACGATCTTGTGCTATGCTTAGGATTGGGTCTTGTCCATCACATCATTCTCCTAATGATGTGATCCCGTTATCAATGACATCCAATGTCCATAGTTAGGAAACCATGACTATCTATTGATCAACGAGCTAGTCAACTAGAGGCTCACTAGGGACATGTTATGGTTTATGTATTCACACATGTATTATGATTTCCGGATAACACAATTATAGCATGAATAATAGACAATTATCATGAACAAGGAAATATAATAATAATCATTTTATTATTGCCTCTAGGGCATATTTCCAACAGCTTTGGGGATCTCCCTGATCAAGAACAACTGGGAAGCAATTTGAGTGGGCGAAAGGGTGGGCGGCTAGAATGGGCGGGAGAGAAGGAAAACCTTAGGAGAGGATTCACACGTCCCACATCTGGCCTAAAGATTCTTTGATTCCCGCATCTCCATCCAATATAGGAACATGTTGACTTTCCCTTTGCTTCTATCTTCCCGACTGACACCACGGGCCCGGTGGAAAGGAGGATAGGCGAAGCAAGAGATTTCCCCCACTCTAGTGACCTACATGCTACAGCTGAGGAGGCAACCTCATCGGAGGAGTGTGGCACAACGATGAAGCATTCAACATCCGTAGGAGAGGGGAATCCAATTGTAATCCAACCAGAGGGGTTATAAGGAAGTGGGTTGTCCATGAGGAAACTCATCCACCTCGCACGCTGCTCGGGATCCGATGACTGTGCTTCTCCCCTTGCCCACTCCAGTCCATCAATCCTTGTCAGCATGAGGGCACGCTCCTCCTGGTTGGTTCTGGTTGCAATTGTCACTATCGGTTTCCTTCTAGCCTTCTTGAATGTCTATGATCTGGCTAGCCTTGCTCGGTGCATCATTTGAAGCTATGAAGCTAGTTCCTCCTCCGTCAGAGGATAAGAGGAGCTTGGATCCATTTTTTCTCCAGGGAGACACTTGGGCAAGCCGAGTGGCAATGGAAGTAGGGGAAGGTATTGAATGTGCCTATGGATCCAGACCGTGCAACAGTGGCTAACCGAAATAAGAAGGCGACGACTGACATTCACTCCTAGGGGCATCGCCAGGCTCACGGGTCAGAACATCCAAATCACCTCCGATGGCAGCTGAATCTGAGTCTGAGCCTCTCAATGGTGGGAAGGGCATTGATTCCTTTCCACTTGAGTTGCAGGGTGTTGCTGAGCAATTTCCTCCTGCATCACTTGCAACTCCTAATCCAACTCCACTGACTTGAGTTCCGCCATGCCCGCCGCAAGTTGCTTCTAGAGAAATTTCTCATTGAGTGTTGCGGGCCGATTCGATTTCTCCAGCATCTCCAGATGCACGAGAGTCCAAGTATTGTTCATCAAACTCACCGCGCGATCCCCGACCCACTTAGATGAGCATTGGGGCGCCGCCCATCTCCCTGGCTACGACCTACTCCGCATGCTCTACTGTAGTCTCCACCCAGGGCGCCAGTGGGTGCGACACCAGCTTGGATGAGCATGATGGAGGCGACGACACTTGCTTCCCCTTGCGCCTCCACCATCGCGTGGCGCCCATCTCCATGCGCAGTTTCGTCCCAGATCTGGAACTGCTCTTCGCTCCCCCCATATGTCCTCCATTCCATGTAGAGACGAGGAACGAGAGCGAGGCGTGGGGAGCAAGCGGCGGGACTGGATCTAGAGGCGGCGGCGGGGACGGGGTGGAGTTGATCAGCAGCGCGACGGAGCCAGGAGGCGAGCAGGCATGGGTGCAAGAGCGACATCGAGAGTGACATCACAAAGAGTTGTTCCTAATAAAGCCTCCAAATAAATAATCGTGGAATTAGTTTTGTAAATTGCAATTTTTTATCCTGTTCCGCTTTTGGCACCATTTTCCTTTATAGTCTTCACTCATTATTTTTGCCCAAATGATAAGTGCTACACGTGTGGCATGAAACACTCCGGCCTGACATTTTTTTTACAACTTAAGCTGTCATCCAGACACCCCCTCCCCCCCCCCCCCCCCCCAAAAAAAAAGAAACTTGCCATTAAAAAAGAAAGTTGCCATACTCGCGTTACTAAACTTGCCATCAGAAAATGTTCAGAGTTTGCCATCTGTTCATGCCACAGGTGTGTCACTTATCGGGTTCTTAGCTGTTCTGATCCTGATTAGCATGTAGGCATTTTGAGCAACGATGTAATGTTAGGAGTAGCATAAATAAATATTTACCCCGCAAAAAAAGCATAAATAAATATATTTGGACTTGTTTAGATTTCCAAGGAACAAACATTCCGAGCAGAACCCAAACAAACCATCACCGTTCTCTCTACTGTTCGAGAGAGGCGACCACGAGAGCGACTCGGGCCCGGCCCGATCCTGGATCTTTGCCGCCGGCGACACCGGTCGGGAAGGAGATGGGAGAGGTGCGTGGTGCTCTGTTGTAAATAGTAGGCCTAGTCTAGGTGTTTCCTTTGTGGAGTTTGGCCTTGTGCCAGTGTTTGGCGTCATGCCGATGGAGCGCAACCCACCGCCGCTTGCGCGCAGCGCCTGGTGGTCGCCGGTGACATCTTCTGCTCTTCTCCCATGGTGGTGGCGAAGGGGAGATGATGTTTCTGGTGCTAGCTCTCTAAATAAGCGCGTGGTCTTCGTGCCCCGGATCTGGAGGAAGGCCAGCCGATTCTCCCGGTTTCTTCAAGCCGTTGCAGTGATGGAGCGGGATCTTGGGAGGAGCGGTCATCTGAAGATGTCAGATCGGGTTCGAGCTCAACAGCAGCAGCTATTGCGGTGGGGGCGCTGGCGCCTGCTGTGGCGGTCGATGGCCGGTCGTCGCCGTCATTCTGCTGCTTCTTCTGGCCGAAGGGCGGCCATCCCCATTCCTCCCGGCCTTGTAGCCATTTGGGAGGCAGATATTCGTTCCGGCGGTCGCCATGGCTGGTTGCTATGGCTCCCTCGTCGCCCCAAGTGGTCTCGTCCCCGGCGACGGCGAGGTGTATCCGCTGAGAATGATATGGACCAGATCGCGTTTTTCATCTTTAGGTTGAGTTCCTTCTTGCAAAAGTCCTGGGACTTGTTTGTCGTTTGTTGTTTCTTCAGGGTCCTTTGTGTAAGACGCTGTACTTTTCTTTATCTGAATAAATAGTACGGGATCCTTCGGGATCTCTCTCTTGTTCAAAAAAAAAGGAACAAACATTCCCCTTGTAATTTCTTCGATCGTTTGGAAAATATATTCCTCTAGGTATATACTGTACTAACCTATTACAGTACTAGGTAATTGCCCGTGCGTTGCAACGGGAACATAAATATTCTAGTACTTTCGCAATAAATGTGTGTAACATAAACCTTTAGGATGTCTAACACATAAACAATTTTTTATAGGTAAATTACTCTTCTCCTAATTTCACGCACTATAGCTGCCTCGTCACCTATGTCAGTACTGCATCCAGGCCGTAGTCCCCCGACCACCCCACCAACACACTTTGGGTTTCGAAGATGTATCATGTAGTTACGCTATACCATTTCATGTTGTGCTTTTCATTAGCAAGGTGCACCTGAGGTTTCCAAAAGCATCATGTGATAAACTTCTCTCTTTCTTACCTCCTCCCTCATCTATCTGTAGCTCCCTCCCACCTTTCATTTAACCATCTTTCTCTCATGATTTTTTTATATCTCTCAAAGTGAGGAGAGGGCATGGTTGTTGTCGCAAGACGCCACCACAACACAGTGAGGCGAGAGGATAGAGGGAGATTGGACATTAAAATGGACATATACCATCCAGCATTAAATCCATATTAGTATCACTCACCATCACACATCCATGACACTTTTACAAGGTACACAATTGTCAACAATTCCGTAGAGACTCATAACGAGCTTTGAAGTTCACCAATGCAAGCCCGCAAGGTTCTTCAGGATACATATATGTACATTCCTTAAGGGAAATTTAGCTACAAGTCTCATCCAAATGTAGCATAGATATCTTGAAATTTCGGTCAAGTGAATAATTCAGAATTTTATTGTCGGAAACCATATTCATTTAAACCATCACGCACGCACGCGCGCACGCACATTCTATTATTTATTTTGCCTTCTTCACTCAAGTAGAGCATCACTTCATACAAGTCGAGGACCCTGTCATTTCCAAGACAATCTTAAAATATATCATTATGAGAAAATTTCGAAAAAAAGACAGGCGTCGACAAAGATAATCGTTTTCAGAAATTTTTAAGACTAATATCTGAAACATTCTCCGAAAAAAGGTGCAAGAATTACATAAATGCATATCATCTCCAATTTTGTGTACCAGCAACAAATAAACTTAGATATTAATTTCCCTTTTAGCACATCCATGTTATTATAGTATTCTCCTTCAGTGAACGGTAAGCTCCAATTCAAAATCAGGCAAATAAACTGGTACAAAGAGAAATAAGTTAGACATATGTTGTAGCATAAGATTACAGTGAAGAAATTGTAAAGCAATATCTTCTGACGATCATTGCAGAATTTCTATCATTCCTAAACAATAAGATACTGATGGATATTTTTGTAAAAATCTCGTATGAAAAGGGGAATCAACATCAAGATGTTCTTCCTATGCTTGAACAGCAAGCTCCTTGTTGGTTTATGCATCAAGAGGCAATAAGCTTCAAAGAGTGAACAAATACACCAATATATCAGAGGTCATATTCCAGGGAATAGCTTAATAAAAAACATTTGAAAGTTATAAAAGCAAAATTCAATGGTATGACTGAGCAGCTTGCTATGGTTGATTGGAGACAATCTTCAGGACATGAAAGCAAAAGTTACAGAGAGTTTGTGACATTGTTGACACCGTTGCTTACCTTTTATGCTTTGAACAAAAAAAAAGGAGTAGCTGCTATATATTTTGCTTTGTTCTGTTTATCATATGGATAATGTTACAAATGAGTCGTACACATTTGAAAATTTTATTTACATCATGGCACTCTGCAATTATTGCCGAGACTATTTATCAATGGTGCTTGGCTGAAACGAGAACACACAACAGAGTGCACAACTGGAACCGAGAATACAATGAAATGGAATGGAAGGAATTTATATAGACAGAACATCCTGATGAAGAAGCATAGCCAACATCTTTCCTCTCTACTTGATCTAGGACCAGACGAAATTGCACATTGCACCACGAAAACAAAAACCAATCTCTTCCCACATAACCAATGGCCGATAGCAGCATCAATCCAAACTGTCTTTCATACACGAGAACAAGAGTATGCGAATCCATGAAAGGAGAATTGGAAACTGAACACTGACCTTGGATTGGGTTGGACTCCCCGTGAAGAACACATGACGTTCTCTCTCTCTCTCGTGTGCTTGGCCTGTGTGGGGTGGGGGGTCTCTCTCTCTCTCTCGTTCACTTGTGTGCGTGGCCTGTGTGGGGTGGGGGATGGAAGAAAGAAAACAATGAGATAGAAATGTGTTCCATCGCCGGCGAGGCACTTGTAGAGACCGTGAGGTGCCAGGGTCGCAGAGGATGCGAAAGCGCATGGAAAGGAGGATCGTCGAGGTTGCAGTTGGTAAGGACTCGGTGGTCAGAGCGGCGACACGTTAGTGGAGGTTGAGTCGATCGGGGAGGACGTGGGCAGCGGCGGAGGGGTATCTAACGGCAATGGGCGGAACGGCACAAGGGATCGATGGTGGGGCGGCATGAGCGTGATGCCTAGGGTCGGCCGGCGGCGCACTGGTGGGATGCGGCGAGTCCATAGCTGGAGGCAGCAACCTTCGGCGAGGTGCGGCTGTGGAGGTCGAGCGGCGGCCAAGGAGCAGAAGGACGGGCTGAGGATGGGGGCATGGGGCTGGGCGACAGCGCTAACCCTAACGCCACCGCGCCAGACCGTCTGCTTGTGTTGTAGGCTGGCTCACGGGGGGCTGGGCTTCGGCCCATGTGCTTGGCGAAGCGGAGGAGAGTGCTACGTACGACTGGACGACGAGCGAACGAAATACTAGGTTCGACGAAACGTAAGAGGGGAAACGGAACCCTCCGTTTGTTTTAGGTAGTAGAGATTTGATCGGTTGCACTCCCTCCGTTGATATCTATGGCGTGCTAGAGACACGCTTGAATCATTTCCCACTCCCTCTCATGTTCCCCTACTGATTCGGAGATTTCTCTTACGTACATGTTCTTCATTCCCTGTTCTTGTAGGAATGTTCTGCATACATATTTTTCTTATCATTAATAGTCTCACAGCATCATCAGTCAGGAGAGCTGGAAAAGGAATTCAGTTGGACAACTCCGTGTGTTGGATTGGGACGAACCAGTCTACAAAGCCTACACATAACATAGCCCTCATTTCTCAAACCGGGGGAACGCCCATCAGAATGAAAATCTAGGAAACAAAATTCGCTAATCAGTCGATCCGGCTAAACCTAAGATTCAGCTCACAGAAGCAAATGCGGCATGTCCTCCCGATGAGTTAGCTTTGAGTTGCCCTTGGTCAGTAGGAAGCCTCCTCAGCAACTTGTACAGGCCGAAAACATTCTTGTGCTCCCATTGGTATGGTATGAAGAACGACCGGTATAGTGCCGGCGAAAGCTCTCTGTCTAGAAACGGTAGCGACGCCAATGTCTGGAAGAGTTTGCAAAATAATTATCAGATGCAGAACTCACATTTAACGCATTGAGATAATTTAGAGTACTGATTTACCTCCCATGTTGACAGGTCGTTTCCACGAGAGGGGTAAGGCCGCCTCAGATCAAGCTCCATCAGTAAGTTGCATGCTCCAATGTCCTTCAACTGCGACCAAAAAAGAGCAAGCGTTACAGAGTATCATCAGAGGAAAAGGTATGTCGTAGAACTTCTAGGAAAGGGGAGTACATATTGCTTGTCGGAGGCCTTGTTCTTGGTATTGAAATAAGATGGAGCAGCAGTGGTGCCTCCCAGGGTTTCGTTGAAGGGAAATGGGAGAAGGCCTCTGAAACCGTCATCTATCCAGCGAACTTCGCTGATATAGGAGGGTACGAAGAATGACGAAGGATAGCGGTGCCACTCACTTCCAACACACAGAATAGATCCTGTGCAGAAACAGGTTATAGCTAGTTAGTTCAA
This sequence comes from Triticum aestivum, assembly GCF_018294505.1. NCBI lineage: Eukaryota > Viridiplantae > Streptophyta > Magnoliopsida > Poales > Poaceae > Triticum > Triticum aestivum. The sequence continues at coordinate 180,003,524 of NC_057801.1, forward strand.
AGAGCTTTATGCTGTCAACATATCAAGGATAATAAATTTTTACTGAAGGTTTGCTCGATGCTACATAAATATGCTTAAAAACTAACGTAACGGCTGCATTTGTGGAACTACCTCTACAATAAGGCAGCCCTATAGAATGAGGTTACAGCAAATCGTGGTAATAGATGTAACGATGAAAGCCATTTATTTCTCTGTAGTGTCTAATGCTACAGCTGACATGCCTAATAGCTGTGTATAATAGGCAGGTAAAGGCCAATACTATAAATGTTTATACAAGAGAAACCTGTTCAATGAGCATATAGTTAGGTCCTTACCAGGCCCAGTATCTTCATGATATTCTAGATGCTGATAGATTTGCAGAGGAGCACCGTATCCATTCAACATAGAGAATGTTCGGCTGTGTGAGGTGCACAAAATAAAGCCTAGGATCAAAGGCCGCAGACCCTTCGCTATCTGTCAAATATATCAGAAAATATAAAACCATCACCAGTCCCTAAAACACATAAGTGCGATAAAGGATGCCAAGCTAACCTTCTCAAAAATTGACTGCTCATTTGCATATTTGTCGTGGAAAAAGTAAGGAAAGCTGTCAATAACAGAAGCTGCTGCTACACATATCAATGGATAAATTGGATAGAGAAACCTGCACAAACAGATTGAGGAAAGGGTGTGGTTTTAGTTTCTATAGCTTTCATGCATGGAGTAGCATTAACCAGCAGGATTAGAAGAATATAAAGGACAGACCCAGTGCATAGAAGCTCCCACACAAGGTGGGGTCTGGGGAGGGATTATAAGAACCTAGTCTTACCCCTGCAAAGTGCAATGCAGAGAGGCTGGTTCGAACCCAGGACCTCTTGGCACAAGTGGGGAGGACTTCACCACTGCGCCAGGCCTGCCCTCGGATTAGAAGAATATATTAAATTTTTTTTGTTCATATAGTTACTTTTAGACAGCGCAAACAGGGTGTCATTCCTGTAGATCAAAAACAATGACGACAAGAATATACAGAAAACCAGTGGTTCTTCTAAACAATTATACACATACCAGAAAACTCTAATCCAATAGGTTACCAGTAGCAACTAGCAAATAGTCAGAATGGTTTGCATCACATAGGACTAGATTGGTTGGTTTGGCTGACCATGGAATACATAAAATTGGTTTCATATAAGCTGCTTAAAATTAGATTTATTGAATGTTAAGTTATATTAAGGGAACTCCGCCTATGTTGTCTCAACATAGCCGGTCCCAAGCCCGGGTAAAGGAGGAGGGTTGTGATAAGCTTGGCGAGCCAACGTAAAAACTCAGCCACTCTTATGGAGATGAAACCCAAAAGATTTTCGTTGGGGCGTAACCCTCTCAGCGACGCGCCACATCGGAACCCGGGTGTGGTGGAAAATGGGCAAGGGCCGGGCCGTCACTCCTCAAGTGGCGCGCCGTATCTTGATCCGGATACGGTGGCAAGTGAGCGAGGATCGGGTTGTCGCATCCTTAGTGGCGCGCTACATCGGCGCCCGGATGTAGTGAAAAATGAGCAAGGGTCTTCGCATTTGACTCGACGAGTGCGAAGGGTAAGGAAGCTAGCCGAGCCTAGGAGGATTCGCTTAGGTAGCTGGAACGTAGGGTCTCTGACAGGGAAGCTTCGGGAGCTAGTTGATGCAGCGGTGAGGAGAGGTGTTGATATCCTTTGCGTCCAAAAAACCAAATGGAGAGGACAGAAGGCGAAGGAGGTGGAGGATACCGGCTTCAAGCTGTGGTACACGGGGACGGCTGCAAACAGAAATGGCGTAGGCATCTTGATCAACAAGAGCCTCAAGTATGGAGTGGTAGACGTCAAGAGACGTGGGGATCGGATTATCCTGGTCAAGCTGGTAGTTGAGGACTTGGTTCTCAATGTTATCAGCGCGTATGCCCCGCAAGTAGGCCACAATGAGAACACCAAGAGGGAGTTCTGGGAAGGCTTGGAAGACATGGTTAGGAGTGTACCGATTGGTGAGAAGCTCTTCATAGGAGGAGACCTCAATGGCCACGTGGGTACATCTAACACAGGTTTTGAAGGGGCGCATGGGGGCTTTGGCTATGGCATCAGGAATCAAGAAGGAGAAGATGTCTTAAGCTTTGCTCTAGCCTACAACATGATTGTAGCTAACACCCTCTTTAGAAAGAGAGAATCACATCTGGTGACTTTTAGTAGTGGCCAACACTCTAGCCAGATTGATTTCATCCTCTCGAGAAGAGAAGATAGGCGTGCGTGCCTAGACTGTAAGGTGATACCTGGAGAGAGTGTTGTACCCCAACATAAGTTGGTGGTTGCTGACTTCCGCTTTCGGATTCGTGTCCAGCAGGATAAGCGTGCCAAAGTCGCTAGAACTAAGTGGTGGAAGCTCAAGGGGGAGGTAGCTCAGGTGTTCAAGGAGAGGGTAATTAAGGAGGGCCCTTGGGAGGAAGGAGGGGATGCGGACAATGTGTGGATGAAGATGACGACTTGCATTCGTAAGGTGGCCTTGGAGGAGTTTGGAGTGTCCAGGGGAAGGAGAAGCGAAGATAAGGATACCTGGTGGTGGAATGATGATGTCCAGAAGGCGATTAAAGAGAAGAAAGATTGCTTCAGACGCCTATACCTGGATAGGAGTGCAGACAACATAGAGAAGTACAAGATGGCGAAGAAGGCCGCAAAGTGAGTTGTTGGTGAAGCAAGGGGTCGGGCATATGAGGACCTCTACCAACGGTTAGGCACGAAGGAAGGTGAAAGGGACATCTATAAGATGGCTAAGATCCGGGAGAGGAAGACGAGGGATATTGGCCAAGTCAAATGCATCAAGGGCGGAGCAGGCCAACTCTTGGTGAAGGACGAGGAGATTAAGCATAGATGGCGGGAGTACTTCGACAAGCTATTCAATGGGGAGAATGAGAGTTCTACCATTGAACTGGACGACTCCTTTGATGAGACTAGCATGCGTTTTGTGCGGCGCACCAGGAGTCTGAGGTGAAGGAGGCTTTAAAAAGGATGAAAGGAGGCAAGGCGATGGGCCCTGATTGTATCCCCATTGAGGTGTGGAAAGGTCTCGGGGACATAGCGATAGTATGGCTAACCAAGCTTTTCAACCTCATTTTTCGGGCAAACAAGATGCCAGAAGAATGGAAACGGAGTATATTAGTACCAATCTTCAAGAACAAGGGGGATGTTCAGAGTTGTACTAATTACCGTGGAATTAAGCTGATGAGCCATACAATGAAGCTATGGGAGAGAGTCATTGAGCACCGCTTAAGAAGAATGACAAGCGTGACCAAAAATCAGTTTGGTTTCATGCCTGGGAGGTCGACCATGGAAGCCATTTTCTTGGTACGACAACTTATGGAGAGATATAGGGAGCAAAAGAAGGACTTGCATATGGTGTTCATTGACTTGGAGAAGGCCTATGATAAGATACCGCGGAATGTCATGTGGTGGGCCTTGGAGAAACACAAAGTTCCAGCAAAGTACATTACCCTCATCAAGGACGTGTACGATAATGTTGTGACAAGTGTTCGAACAAGTGATGTCGACACCGATGACTTCCCGATTAAGATAGGACTGCATCAGGGGTCAGCTTTGAGCCCTTATCTTTTTGCATTGGTGATGGATGAGGTCACAAGGGATATACAAGGAGATATCATATGGTGTATGCTCTTTGCGGATGATGTGGTGCTAGTCGACGATAGTCGGACGGGGGTAAATAGGAAGTTAGAGTTATGGAGACAAACCTTGGAATCGAAAGGGTTTAGGCTTAGTAGAACTAAAACCGAGTACATGATGTGCGGTTTCAGTACTACTAGGTGTGAGGAGGAGGTTAGCCTTGATGGCCAGGTGGTACCTCGGAGGGACACCTTTCGGTATTTGGGGTCAATGTTGCAGGAGGATGGGGGTATTGATGAAGATGTGAACCATCGAATCAAAGCCGGGTGGATGAAGTGGCGCCAAGCTTCTGGCATTCTCTGTGACAAGAGAGTGCCACAAAAGCTAAAAGGCAAGTTCTACAGGACGGCGGTTTGACCCGCAATGTTGTATGGCGCGGAGTGTTGGCCGACTAAAAGGCGACATGTTCAACAGTTAGGTGTGGCGGAGATGCGTATGTTGAGATGGATGTGTGGCCACACGAGGAAGGATCGAGTCCGGAATGATGATATACGAGATAGAGTTGGGGTAGCACCAATTGAGGAGAAGCTTGTCCAACATCGTCTGAGATGGTTTGGGCATATTCAGCGCAGGCCTCCAGAAGCTCCAGTGCATAGCGGACGGCTAAAGCGTGCGGAGAATGTCAAGAGAGGGCGGGGTCGACCGAATTTGACATGGGAGGAGTCCGTTAAGAGAGACCTGAAGGATTGGAGTATCGACAAAGAGCTAGCTATGGACAGGGGTGCGTGGAAGCTTGCTATCCACCCCAACTTGTTTGGGACTAAAGGCTTTGTTGTTGTTGTTGTTGTTTGTAAGTTATATTAAGGGAGTTCAAATGTAAGAGTACAACTCAACTGTGTTAATGGGTACGCATAAGAAAACCAAACAAATTGACAAATTTGGAAGCTTATAGGTTAACGCACAGTTTGGGAACACCTCACTATTGCATCTGAACTCAGGAAGATCACACTAATTGACTGCTAGTTGTTACTGCAACAGTCAACAAGCAAACAATTTGAACTGAAGGGATACAAATAACATAAATAAACTGGAAGAAAAGGCACCCCTTGATGAATCAAATAAAGCTATCTAACCATGCAAGTGATACAGGAGTATACGCTACATTGATGCAGCTTCTTTTTAGGCTTACCAATAGACTAACATAAACGACTATTTCTAGTTGTCACTTGAAGTTGATTTCCTTATATTACATGTTAAACTGATTGATAAGATTGTTTTACACTTTGATGCTTACCTTTCTTCTTTATGCGCCTGCAAAGACATGAAAGCCAGCCAAATGTAGACAGGAGAGACAACTATCAACAGATCTGGGGCATATTTCTTCCTTGCAGATAGTGCAACCCCCACGAAAAGCAGAGCCAAAACAAATGCGAAATTGAAGTTATTGAATGCATTCCTGAAGTAGAATGAAGCCCCCTCTGTTCCGTACAAGTGACTTTCACCACCACCAAGCACATTATATTTTAGAAGATTGAACACGGATGATGTCCATCTACCATAGCTGTAATAATCAGCAACAACCGAAAGGACCTAGCACAAATTTGTGATAATCAGATAAAAATGGACTTTTTCACATCGTAAAATACTGATACTGTAATGGCGTTACTTACAAGAAGGCATAGTGAAGTCAAAAGTCCAGACAGAAAAACCCTTTTAAAATGTCCCCTGAGTAATGAGTAAACAGTGACAGGGAGAAACACCAAAATCGAGAAAGGCCAGCCAAGAATTACTCCAGCAGCTGCAACAGAGACTGCACAAGCATATTTCTCTAGAAGGAAGAGTGCCGATGAAAGTGTTACAGCATACATGGAGAACGAACTTGGCAAGAAACCTGCAATACAGATTAAATAAGATAAAGTCAATGTTCTAGTTTGAATAAACATCTGCAATAGAGCTTCCATATGGACATGGTAATAGAAATTGTAAGATGAGAAACATACTGGTACTAGCAAAGAAGCAGCCACTGGTTAAGCATAGCATTGCAAGGACATAGCATGCAAGTCTCTTTCCATATCTTCTTGAAAGAGCAACTACCAGAACAGTTTCTGTTATAGTCGATAGAAGTCCAAGAAAGATTCTCACAGCGTAGAACACACGAACCTTTACAAGCACAGCAGAATAGGTCAAATGTGATTAACACTAGACAAAGATAGTGCAACTATAAGGGAATAATTAGCAGGTCTAACAAACGAGAATAAAGTACAGAGTAAAACGCTGCAAACCTTGTGTTCACCGCCAAAGATTGATGAAGCAGGACCAGCTACAAGACCATGAATGAAAAGGTACAAATATGACCTAAGAGCATGGTCGGAACTGCAAAACATACAATTATGGAGAATCAAAATCAAAGTCCTCCTATTGATGTCAATAATACAAAAAAAAAACTTATTTGCAAAAAAATACAAAAAAACTTGCAGTTAGATTTATTGTCTAATAATCTCTAGTTTCTGTACAAATACACATGAAGTCCTCTATGTATGTAGGTGTACTCAAGGAAAAATCGGATAATATTGCAGGTCACAGGTGTTAAGCTTCATGCACTAGATATGCCATTACATATCATATATCCATGGAAGAAAAATTTCAGCCACAATTGCAGATGCCTTTCCTAATTTGAAATCACTATAATACAATCTTCCGTGTGTATAAGACAAGAATATCAGCAACCTAATGCCCATCAAACTGAGGTTCCAACCCCAATGAATGCAGAGCATTGGAACCTTTGTCTAAAATTCAAATGCACCTTCCAAATGGCATATTGGCATTTTAGAATAAGCGTTGGCAGTACATGTTAGTGAAGTATCAAAACTTAATTTTAAGCTTAGGAGATGCATAATACTGCCTCCGTCCCAATATAAGCGCCGTTGATTTAGTACAACTTTAGTACAGGGTTGTACTAAATCAACGACACTTATTTTGGGACGGAGAGAGTATGGCAAGGGTTGGTAAGTCAATAAATGATGTCATCAAAATACAGTTAAATTAACCATCATTTCTTAATTTCTGAAACAAACAATGGACCATTTCTGTCACTAAACAGATATCTTCTGTGCCGTGATTTCTACATCAAACAGCATCATGATTTCTACATTACTATAAATCAACCTTGAACTAAAGTCATCAAATACAGATAAACTAATGCCGTTTCTACCGTCATGACTTCTCCATCATAACCTCTACCCGACTAAAAATCTCTATTACTTCGAATCAACATTCCACAGATATTAAGGAGGAAGCGACGATTTTTTTTCCGTAACACTGAAACCATGGAAACAATTCAACAAACCCCGGCCACATTATCACTGGAACAAAACCTAAAATTTTGCATCTTCGACCCTTCAAATCACCAGATAAAACCAAGGCACTAAGCAAGGCATATGCAGCCAGGGTAAGGAAAGTGTAAACACTAATTTGTTTGTCCACTTTGAATCCACATTTAGATGCTCGAGCTGCGAACTTGCAAACTTCACTACTTCCACCAAACCTAGAGCACCCTATTTCACAAGTGTTCTAGCTTACTAAGAAGCATAGGTGCTAGACGATCCCTTTCGGAACAGTAAACCTTCAAAATAACTGAATGAGCAAATGCATACACCCCCAAATCCCTTCAACAGTTCGATCAAACGATTCCATCAAATCCTCCTAACCATCCCCACTACACGCGACCATGGTAACCTGCAGCTGCCCCCACACCGTGAAGAAATCAGAGTAAATTATGCCGCACAGTGACGCGGATCTGTGCATCCCCACCAAAACCCACTGATGATCACTAGGCAAACCCCCAATAATAGCTCCCTCCTAACCCAAATCAGAGCACACCCATACATTCCTAAACCCCTGCCAATCCACTAGCACGAATCAAGCAACGAAACGGCCGGTACAGCTAGGGTTTAGACTAGTGGCTGTGAGGTCGGAGAGCGTACCTGTACTCCCAGGTCTGGAAGCCGGAGCGGTAGAGGAGGAAGTGGAGGGGCTCCCAGTAGTTAAACACCTCGTCGCAGTCGTGGATCAGGTTGGAGGACGCGCTCATGTGCCGGAGGAGCCCGAGGGCCAGGAACGGGAGGAACCACCGGATGCCCTCCTCCACCTCCTCGCCGTCGGTGCGCCGCCTCCTCTCCTTGGCCTCCTTGGAGTACCCGTCGTCGGTTAGCGGCGACGCCGCCGTGGGCCGCCGCTGGCGCGCCGACGAGAGAGACATGGCCGGAGCAGGGAGGCGAGGGTCGGCTCACTTGGTTCTTGTGGCCTTCGCTTCGAGACTCAGGACGGCGGAGGCAAAGGGTGAGTGTGACTAGAAGCTTCTGGATCTTTTTGCTCCTCTTTCGTCTAGTGAAAAAGGAAAAATTACAAATGGATCCCTGACTGGGTAGCTTTTTGAAATGATTCCTTCTCTCTCCCTGTTTCTTTCCATTTTCGCTTTCGGCCCTTCTTTTTAGGCTTCTTTACCAAAATAATACAGGGGCATGGGTTGAAACTTAAACCATAAGCAAAGAATAATTCCCACTTCACTGCAGATGGGGATTAAGAGCATCCACAACCGGAATTGGCAAATCCGGTCCCTTGAACGCCTGCGGACGCGTCCGGGCACGTTTGCGGGCACTGACCGGGCACCTCTTATATTTGCCCTTCTGCATCCGCGTATTTCATATCCGGCATCTTATATCCATACTACCCATGCACACGTTGATCTATCCTACGTGATCAAACGACGGACAACAAAATTGAGCTGCAAAGGAACACAAGATCGGATGCAAAAGGACATAACATACTTCACCACATCCAAAAGATCATAGTTCGTCCACAGACAAGTTCATAAACTTCTACAACTAAAAACGATATAAACATTGAGGAGGGGGAGGGGGAGGGAATCACCACTTCCTCGCTGGGCCTTTGCCCTTCCAGTCGTCAGCGCAGCTGTAGGCGTTCGCGATCAGTGGAGGGTCTCGGTCGACGGACGACGAGGTGCAGCTCTCGCCGCCGTCGGAGTCGGAGTAGGAGAGGACGGTGAGCCCCTTCATCTGATGGACCGCCCTGTCATGCTCCTGCTTCAATCTTGCCATCCAACCTTCTCCGCCCCTGCCTCCTTCGCTTCGCGCTCCGACCGCTCAATAGCTAGCCGAAGCGCCTTGGTGTTCTACTGTCGGAGGCAGCGAGCGTTCGTCTCCGCCGTCGTGAGGGAGCGGCGATACACCCGGGGGAGGAGACATGCGTCCTCGTCGGCGTCCGGCTCCGTCCCCCGACGGCCGGCTCCCCCTCCTGTGCACGCTGCCTCCCGCGGCGCGCGGTGCGCGCCTCCGACTCCGGAGTGCACGTGCGGGCCGGAGGCGTGGGCACAAGCTCCCTGCGCCGGCTGCGTGCAGGAGCGGCAGACGGGGGGAGGAGACGACGCAGGTCCGGCGCGGATTGTGTTGACCGGGCGTCGCTGCGCACGGACCGGGAGGGTCTAGCTCTGGCATCCGTGCTGCGCCAACGTGGGAGGTGCGGCGACGCTTCAGATTCGAAGCTGCCGTCGGTCTCCTCCTTGGACCGCTCCAACACAATGTGGAGGGCCATCTCCTCCTCATAGTCGAGCTCCGAGCCGGAGCCGCTCCCGGAGCTGCTCATCGTGGTGGATGGGATCGGAGCCAGAGAGGAAGAGAAGTGGACGGAGAGAGAGAGAGATAGAGAGAGAGAGAGAGAGAGCTAGGGTTTGAGCTCGCCGCCCTGATTGGTTTTTTGTGGGGTCCATGGTGGGCCGGTCCTGTTAGGCGGACGCGTCCGGGTGTGTCCGTGCCGCCCCATATCCGTCCTACATTTAGGCTGGATATGAGGGGTGCCTGTCAGACCGGGCATTTGTTTGTAGTTTAAGAGGTCCGGTTGAATCGATTTTTCGTGACTAGTCACTGACCGAACGGTCTGCCCAGACTTTTGAGACGGGTATGAAAGACCTGGCTGCAGATGCTCTAAGTCGGGCTAGGTTTATTGCGCCCTCACTTTAACTAGTGAGTATATCCGAAAAATTAGGAATGTCCTATTTATAAGGCTCATTGTCTAGGGAACATGCAAATATAGCCATGTCCACAATAAATTCTATCTAAATATTGTTTCCAATGTAAATTCAACGAGTGTATGAAGGAGTGAGAGGGCCATGCATATGACATTAACCAGAATGGAGGGAGTATATGTTTAGATTTATTCTAATTTTTCGTGCTCGACTTATATTCCCATCTGGAGAAAATAGTACACATGAACATCTGTCAAGTGAATCGAGGAGCCACATAACACTAGAAGTGTATTTGCCTTCTTGTTACAGGGAATATGACTTTATTCATCAGTATTATTAATGTCATTTACAAACATTGATGAGATAATGTCCGAAAGATCAAAGCTCAAACAGATTTTGCTACGCAATCAGCAACTTGGTTCGCGTTGTGGAAAGACTTGCCAAAAGTCTCCTATAATTGGATACACTCTGCAACTCCGTCATTTAAGTTATAGCTAATTACTAGAATCCTTGAAGGCCAAATCCTTCCATTTTAAACCTATCATTCCTCTTTGCTTCAAGGCTATCTTTGTGAGAAAAAACATATGGTTTCTTGAGAGTGCTTTAATTGAAGATTTTTTGGAGGAATTTTTCCAATTGAATTTGATTTGCTTAGTTAGTTACACATTCTTTGCACGTGAAGACATGTAAACTCATAAGTTGGGATTGATCTTGTAACTCGGTTTATGGAATCGAGGAAGCGAACGATGAAGTCATCAATAATGTCCTTGATCGTCATGGAGTTATGTTTATTGATGTGGTAGAAGACCATCGGAACATAACATGTCATTGTCATGAAATTCTAATAAAAAAACACATGTGAAGAGAAATACAAAAGTGATAATAAATGCATGAAATAGTAGAATTTGAGCAATGATGGAGTGTATCTGAATAAGATCCTTTTTTCTAAGCAATGAGCCATCTCGTCAATTCCTATTAAAGAAACCGCCACGAAAGTTATTTACAAAATCGAAACACTACAACTCAACAAAGAAAAGAAAGACACTCAGCTACATCTAAGGGAGCTCCTAGATATAACCGAACGCCAAGAGCCTTAACCAAAGAAATGGCAAATATTTTTCATCAGCTTACAACCCGGGAGTGACCAAAACACCCAGATCAAACAGGGATACAAGCAGCTATCACTTATTACAATCTAACTCGAACATAGCTTTTGTGAAGAAGGACCAAGATCCAAAACCTTCTTCTCTCTTCACAACTCCAGTCTTCTAGCACTAGGATTCCACCCATGAAATTGATCATACGCCTTCCTAAGCACAAACTTGATCATTTCAGAAGCTCCTTCAATTCTTCTTCGACCTTGGTTCTCATCGGAACAAGAATAGAGTGGTGTTTTCTCCTGACCAGCTTCGATCACTCGATAGTTAGCGAGTGCGTCTAGTTTTGTGTTGCCTAGTGATGTTTGGCTTGCGACGGTGAGTGACGGTGTCCTAGACTAGGCGGTACCGACCTAGTCGGCCCACAGTCCTCGGGCCGAGCTTATGGGCCCTCATTCTCATAAGGGAGGACTCTCGAAGCCTTGCACCTCGACGTGATCAAGACAGCCTCTGCCGAAGACTTGATGTGTGCTCGAAGGACATCTTCAGCCGACGCCATACGTATCCTTAGATCTGCAACCGACTATGTAACCCTAGGTATCCCTATGGTGTGTATATAAGCCAAAGGGTTTAGCCTATAGAGGGGAGCCGATCACAATCACATCCGCCTAGCCTTAGGGTTAGAACACAACTTACTATCTCAAGGTGGATCAAGCTTCACTCGATACACAACCATCAATAGAATCAAAACAGAACGCAGGGTATTACCTCTTTGAGAGGTCCCTAACCTGGGTAAACATCGTGTCCCTTGTGTCCTATTACCATCGATCCGAGATCCCAGAACCCGAGATGGATTAGGACTTTTACTTGATGATGAATTATGTGGCCTGATGGAGCCCAAATCCCTAACTCTATAACTAAACCTTATTTGCTCATCTCCTGAAATGCAATGGCAGTACACCTACCTTTTCCCTAAAAAACGATCCATGCCTCGGGACACCCTACCCCGAGGTCTGCCGGTTTTACAACCGACATTGGTGCTTTCGTTGAGAGTTTGGTTGTGTAATCAAAGAAGGATCCATGGGATCGTCGGTCATAGACATGAATCTTTAGGGTACTATTTCAATGCTCAAAACTTCTGCCGTCGGGTCGCGTCCCCTCCCTTACGAGCAAGGCTTTGACGAGCAAGAAGCTACCCATGAATTATTGGCCTCTCCATCCAACCCAGCCGAAACCCCCGCAAAGGGCAAGGGGCTGAGGTATTAGTTGCAGAGCGACCCTGATAACAGCCAGCCGAAAGCAGCCGAGGAGTCAAATCTTAAAATCAGCTCGGTCGATCCGATGCCGGCCTATCCTTCACAGGACAAAAACTTCGGGGCTTCGAGCCCGTAGTTGAAGGGGGTCGATTTTTCACTCCCACCCATCACCCACATTGAGTACTGCTCCAATAATTCGGGCCTCTCCGATGTCTAGGACTTATCCTATGTGCAACAGCTACTTCACAAATCAATCAGGGCAATTCTGGGCCAGGTTCCTATACATCAAGAACATCATACCAAATTACCAGGATTCATATATCATAATGGCTTTTCAGCATGGATGCAAGGATAAAGCTGTTTTAAACGCCCTCACCCGCCGTTGCGCCCTAACATTTTCTGGGCTATCCGATTTGGTATTGAAATTTTGCATCATTAAATATGCTTGGTTGGCCAGAAAAAAAGCAGACTTGATCTGTGATAAAAACATCAAGTGTGACAGCCTCACACTCAGACGCAAACATCGCCATATATGATCAGTCGACCGGCCGCGGAGAAGGCGGAAACCGACCGCGGGATCCAAGATTGACGGTCTGTTGGATAAGCCATGCCCCATCCACTCTGTCCTGCTAAATACCAGCCCAACCCACAATCTTTGAGATTGTTGGGTTGTAAGGCAAGTAGCCAAAGGTGGTGAGGCCCTCCTCGCTGGCAGGAACTGGTATGCCGAAGAGTCCTCGGATGAGGACGAGGTCCTAATGATATATGAAACCTTCACGTAAAAAAGCCAGAGGAAGCGGGCTCTAAGAGAAATCAGCTCCATTCAACAAATAGCAGCTAGGGGCGGATGGATAGACACGCCAATTACCTTCGATCACAAAGATCAGCCGAGGGGTACCCCGGGTAGATGCCCAGGTGCTAATGAATGGAGGCAACAGCCTAAACCTCATATACAAAAATACTCCAGACAAGATGCAAATCGATAAATCTCGCATCGAACATAGCCAAACCACCTTTAAAGGAATAATATTAGGACGAGAGGCACGGTGAAGTGAAAAAATCACCTTAGACATAGTTTTTGAAAAACCCGAGAACTATCAATCTAAGGAAGTAACATTCCATGCCGCCCCCTTTCAAAGTGGCTATCACGCCCCTTTTGAGACGTGATGCCTTCTCGAAGTTTCAAGCAGTTCGACATCATGGCTATATGAAGCTCAAAATGCCGGGCCCAAGCGGGATAATTACCATCTCAAGCAACCCCGACAGAGCACTTAAAGCCAAAAATAAAACAATGTCACTCGCACTCGAGTCATTATCCGCAGCACTCACGGCCGAGGATTGACATCATTAAGAGCTACAGTCGACCGAGATGATATCATCCTCGACAAGTGTCCGAAGTCAACTTCATTCAAACCGGCTGATGGCATAGTCAAATTTTAAGTTCACCCCACTGACCCAAATAAAACAGCGTCAATTGGGGCACAACTCGAGCCATAAATTGACGAGGCTCTATGCAACTTACTTAGAGAAAATTGGGATAATTCGCTTGACACCCCTTGGATATGCCAAGGAACCCCCGAAGACTTGCCGAACACAGCTTGAACATCTTGAAATGCCATAAGCCGGTCAAACAAGCACTTCAGCGATTCTCTGAACCCAGGCATCAAGCAATGGGCGAAGAATTGGCTAAACTTCTTGAGGCCAAATTCATCAGACATTAAACACCCGACTGGCTCGCTAGTCTAGTGATGGTACCTAAGAAGGACATGTCCTGGCACATTTGCGTCGATTTCAAATACCTCAACAAGGCTTGCCCTAAGGACCCTTTTCCCCTACCATGCATTGACCAAATCATGGATGCCACAACAGGGCATGAGTCACTCTGTTTTCTAGATGCCTACTCGGGATACCATCAGATAAAGATGAAAGAATCCGACCAGGCTGCAACTGCACTCATTACACCTTACAGGCCATTTTGCTTTAACACAATGCCTTTCGAGCTAAAAAACATTAGCGCAATGTACAAACGTATGATCCAAGCATGCCTGAAAAAACACATCAGAAAAACCGTAGAGGCCTATGTCGACGATGTGATTGTCAAAACTAAACACGTCAAGCAGTTGGCCGACAACCTTCATGAAACATTCACCAGTCCACGGGAGTATCAAATTAAGCTCAACCCCAAGAAATGTGTCTTCGGTGTACCGATAGGCAAACTCCTGGGCTTCACTTTGTCCACCCGAGAAATCAAAGCCAGCCCAACTAAAATTCGAGCCCTGGCCCGACTAGAGGTGCCAACTGAGCTCAAACACGTCCAAAAACTGGCAGGCTGTGTGTCCGCTCTAAGTCGCTCCACCTGAAGGCTCGGGGAAAATCTCTACCCCTTTATAGATTGATGACACACACCAAGAATTTTAAGTGGACTACCGAGGCAGGGGCCGCCCTGGATGATTCAAAACCCTCCTCCCCACATCCTAACGGCGTCGGGCATAGGTGAGTAATGATATTATACATCTCGGCCACCAACCAGGTCGTCAGTGCAGTTCTCATGGTTGAACGAAACATGGAGGGCCATAAGCTTCAGGTTCAAAATCATGTCTACGAAGTCTTAAATCCGTGAAAGACACGATGTCCACACTATCAGAAGATAGCCTATGCGTGTTCATGGCATCCAAAAAGCTTAGGCACTACTTCCAAGAGTGCTTGGTGACCATGGCATCTGAAGTGCCATTGAGCGACATAATTAACAACAGGGATGACATGGGACGCATCACCAAATGGGCCATAGAGCTCCTCTCCTTCGAAATAACATATCGTCTGCGCTGAGCTATTAAATCGCAGGTGCTGGCAAATTTCATGGCTGAATGGACAGAAGCCGAGCTCCCTAGAGAGTACAACACGTATTCACTTGACAATGTATTTTGAAGTTTCAAAATTCTCGCTGGGCTAGGGGCTGGAGTAGTGCTTACATCGCCAACAAGCGACAACATCTGGTGCGTGTTACAAATCATGTACACAGACTCAAATAATGATGTCGAATATGAGGCCCTCCTTCATGGGCTTCGGATAGCAGTTTTGATGGACGTCAAATGCCTGGAGGTCTGAGGTGATTCTAACCTCACCATCTCCCAAGTAAACAGTGAATTCCACTCCAAAGATCCGAAGATGACAGCATATCAGAATGCAATCCTTAAAATATCGGCCAGGTTCGAAGGGCTGAAATTTCATTACATCACGCGTGATAGCAACCAAGCCGCTGATATCCTCGCCCGAATGGGTACCAAAAAGGACAAGGTTCCCAAAAATACCTTCCTTGAGCGACTTTTTAAGCCATCCTTTGTCCGGCAAGACGATACAATGATATCAGAGTCAAACGAGCTGGACAACTTATCCCACATGAGGACGAAGCGAAGCAGGACATAATTGGAGGATGAACCATTCGGGAAATGACTTCAGCTCACGAGGTCATGGTGGTTATTGCGCCATGGACCAAGCCCCCTCCTCGCATACTTACTCTACAAGGAGCTCCCAGATGACCAAATTGATGCTCGTTGGATCGTAAGGCAATCTAAAGCCTACCATGTCCATGAGGGAGAGCTCTACAAGCCAAGGACCATGGGCATCCTCCAATGGTGCATATCCGAGGAAGATGGAAGACTTCTCTGCAAAGAGGCACATTCTAGCATGAGCGGACATCATGTCGTGGCTCGTACCTTGGTCAGCAAGGCATTCCGAGCAGGCTTCTATTGGCCAACGGCAGGGGCCGACATTAAAACACTTGTGCAACGCTGCCCCGACTGCCAAGTATTCGCCCAACAAAGTCACATGCCTCCAACAGCTCTTCGGACCATCCCGGTCACCTACCTTTTGCTGTCTGGGGGCTCTACATGGTCAACCCTCTTAAAGGGGGATCAAGGAAGAACACGTACTTACTCTTCATGGTCGATAAGTTTACCAAGTGGATCAAAGCAAAACCAATCCCCTCGGTTAAATCAGCCCTTGTGGTCAAATTCATATCCGGAGTAGTACATCGTTATGGTGTCCCGAACAGTATCATGACGGACTATGGGAAAAATTCACAGACAAAGAGGTAAAGGCATGGTGCTAAAAAATGGGCATAAAGCTAGAGTACTGTAAGTGCATCTAGTGCCCCTTAGTGATTTTGGTGTATTGAAGACTTATAGGTTAAGGGACTAATGTGTTTGTGAGTGTACACATGTCTTATAAGTCTCTGAGGAGTTTGATATATCCGATGAATCTCGACCCCTAAAAATGAATGTCTTCATCTGAAGACTTTGTGCCTTTCTTAAAGACTTTGGAAATAAGGAAATTGGTGTGCCCTTGAATATATTGATGCGAGGACTATGAAGCGTGAAGACTTTTGTTTTCGTAGTTTTATTTCATTCTTTTGAGTCATAGGGAACACCATACTATTAAAGGGGGTCGAGGTATAGTAATAATGAGGAAAATTTTCCAAGTGATGCTCATCTCAAATCCTACACATACCCAATCCTTCGAGTGAGGCCTTTGGAAATCTCTTGCAGTTCAGTCAAGTTCTTCAGTAACTGAGACAAAGTTCTTCTGGTCTCTTAGGAATTTGTTCTAACCAAGGAGTTAGGATTTCGCTAGTGCGAATTGCCCACAGTGAGGAACATGATAGCCCTGAGGACTTTCATGGTTCGAATTTCTGACTGTTGTTGTGCTTCGCGCCAGCTGTCCAAATATCTTATCCACATAACTGCCATATCAATAAAGGCATTTATGTCTTATCATGTCGTGTTGCACCCTAGCTATAAATAGCCGCCCCTCAACCACTAGCTGGTTGGCTGCTCCGAGGGAGATTGACAAGTGTCATTTAGAGCACCCCATCCTCCGAGGACTTTGAGAGAAAATCATCCTGAGGAAAAACTCAAAACCCCAACACCTAAAACCCAAAGTGATTGAGCATCACTGAAGAGATTGTTCCTGTGTAGAACCGACACTTTTTACCTTTGAAGACTGTGCATCTTCCAGACGGTTAGGCGTCATGGTCTAGAGCATCCAAGAGGAATTGTGGATCGTTGGGTGACAGAGTTTGTGAAGGTTTGGAAGTCTATCTTGAAGACTTACCAAGAGTGATTGGGCGAGGTCTGTGTGACTAGGGGTGGGCATTCAGTATAAATCGACACTTCCGTTTTTACCAATCAATTTTTTTCAAATTCGGTTTCAATGCTAGAAACCGAAAATGTGTACTCAAAATGGCTAACCAAAAATTTGGTTAACCGATATTTCGGTGCGGTGTTCAGTATTATACTAAAGCGACACAACTTTGAGCCATTGTGCCTGAAATATGTGCCCCATCCCTTCAGTCAGGCAAGGTGGGACTAAAGGAATAATCGACTGCCACCCTTGCACGCGGGTGCGGCTAGCTGCGATGCAAGTGGGCTGTTAGGCCTGGTCAAACACGAACTAGTGGGCCAACAGTTAGTGTAGCAAAGTGGGTTCCCATAGAAAAAAATAGCAAAGTGGGCTGCTGGGTATACTAGAAAACTAAAGATGGCCCTTACTCGTTTGTGTGCCTTGGAGAGAGTTTTGCGCTAGCTTATACACATTGTCTCTGCGTCTCATGTTTAGTTCGGCTAACCGAACTAAAACCAAACCTACCAAATATAGTTCGATTTTTAGAAGTAAAAACCAAAATTATTTGTATCAACGAAAAAACCAAAAATTCGGTTTTTTCGGTTTCGGCTTTGGTTCGGTGTTCAGTTCATCGATTTTTATGCCCACCCCTATGTGTGACCTTAGCTCAAGGAGAATACGGTAATGACGGTGTGTCCTTTGGTTTAAATACCAAGCCGCTCCTACCAGACGTATAGTTGTCATAGCAGTTGGAAATAGTCTTCCAAATCACTGTCTTCACCGAGCTACTTGTTCTATTTCCTCAACCCTTTCAATTCCTCGTTTACTTGTTGATGAAATTGATCGTTACTGTTTGAAAACTTTGGTTGAAGACTTTCTCAATTTCCTCAACCCAAATTCTTAAGTTACCTTGACTTCTGCCTTCTTATCATGTATACACGCTACTTGTGCTTTATGTATGTTTCATCTCATCATGATGACTATACTACTTCCATGTTAGGCATGCATTTGAATACTTTATCCGCTCTTGTATTTCGTCACTTAGCAAATTCCTCAAGAAGTAATTCCTTAGTGACAAATTTGCAAAAATTGCCTATTCACCCCCCTAGTCGATATAATGCACTTTCAAAAGGTATCAGAGCAAGGTACTCCTTTGTTTTG
The DNA here is from genome assembly GCF_018294505.1 of Triticum aestivum. Lineage (NCBI taxonomy): Eukaryota > Viridiplantae > Streptophyta > Magnoliopsida > Poales > Poaceae > Triticum > Triticum aestivum. The sequence goes on from NC_057801.1 coordinate 180,021,809, forward strand.
TGTGATTTTGGTTTAACCACCCAGAATTCTAGTCTGTAGGTATGATCAAGGTCTTGGCTGGGTGTCCTACCTTCAATGGGACAGACTACCCCTACCGGAAGAACAAGACACACATGCATCTTGAGGCAATTGACAACGATCTTCGATACATTGTGGAAAATGGTGTTCCCTCCATTGCTCCCTCCGTAAACGCTGCTGGTGTGAAGAGATTCAAGCAACTTGACTCCCAAGCGAAGAATATCATATGTGGCCATTTGAGAAAAAGGACAATATGGCAGAGTGAGTGCTTTGGAGTGCAAAGCTTATCTGGGATAGGCTGTCCAAGGTCAATGAAGGAGTCTCAACCCAACATGATTCTCGAGTTGACGTTCTTCGCAATCTCTTCAACCCCTTCAAAAGACTCGACAATGAAAATGTTCAGCAAACTTTCGATCATCTCACTGATATCTCTAATGATCTCCAAGCTCTTGGTGCCACTAACATCACCGAGGTGGTGAAGAATTTGCTGAGATCTCTTGATTCCTCATTCGATACACTGCCTTTGATGATTCAAGAACGTGGAGACTACAAGTCATTGGATCCTGCTGATATTCTCGAGAAACTAAATACTCATGAATTCCAACAATCTGAGAAGAGAGACCTCTACGGGCCAAGCTATGGAAGATCACGTGCACTGAAGACCAAGGCAATTTCCTCATTGGAAGGGGAAGACTCCGATAGTAGCCTTGGTGATCCTGGAGAACTAAGTCAGGAGCTAGCAGCTAGCAATGCTCATAAGAAAATTCCAAAAGTTCTCAAGACGAGGCCGCTTTGGAAAATCTTCAAGAGGTGATGACATGAGATCAAATTCTTCATCTCTCAACCACAAGAAAAGGACTTGCCACAAATGCAAGAAGTCTGGTCACTTCATTGCTGATTGTCCTCAGTGAGTGATGGAATCAAAGAAGAAGAAGAAGAAGTACAAGGATGACAGTTCAGATGACTCGAAGAAAAAGAAGAAATCTTCAAAGTTCTCATCGTCAAAGTCTTGAAAGTCCTCATCTCACATCAAGAGCAGTTCCAGAAAGGCTCGGGCATATTATTGGCAAGGAAATGGATTCAGAAGCTAAATCTAAAGAAAATGAGGAAGAGGAGGAAATTGATCGTTACTGTTTGAAGACTTTGGTTGAAGACTTTCTCAATTTCCTCAACCCAAATTCTTAAGTTACCTTGACTTCTGCCTTCTTATCATGTATACACACTACTTGTGCTTTGTGTATGTTTCATCTCATCATGATGACTATACTACTTCCATGTTAGGCATGCATTTGAATACTTTATCCGCTGCTTGTATTTCATCACTTAGCAAATTCTCAAGAGTAATTCCTTAGTGACGAATTTGTAAAAATCGCCTATTCATCCCCCTAGTTGATATAATGCACTTTCAATTGGTATCAGAGCAAGATACTCCTTTCTTTTGTGTGATTTTGGTTTAACCACCCAGAGTTCTAGTTATGTCCACTGCAGGTATGATCAAGGTTTTGGCTGGGTGTCCTACCTTCAATGAGACAGAGTACCCCTACTGGAATAACAAGACACACATGCATCTTGAGGCAATTGGCAACGATCTTCGGTACATTGTGGAAAATGGTGTTCCCTCCATTGCTCCCTCCATAAACGTTGCTGATGTGAAGAGATTCAAGCAACTTGACTCCCAAGCGGAGAATATCTTATGTGGCCATTTGAGAAAAAGGACAGTATAGCAGAGTGAGTGCTTTGGAGTCTGCAAAGCTTATCTGGGATAGGTTGTCCAAGGTCAATGAAGGAGTCTCAACCCAACGTGATTCTCGAGTTGACGTTCTTCGCAATCTCTTCAACCCCTTCAAAATACTCGGCAATGAAAATGTTCAGCAAACTTTCGATCATCTCACTGATATCTCCAATGAGCTCCAAGCTCTTGGTGCCACTAACATCACCGACCACGAGGTGGTGAAGAATCTGCTGAGATGTCTTGATTCCTCATTCGATACACTATTTTTGATGATTCAAGAACGTGGAGACTACAAGTCATTGGATCCTGCTGATATTCTCGAGAGACTAAATACTCACGAATTCCAACAATCTGAGAAGAGAGACCTCTACGGGCCAAGCTATGGAAGATCACATGCACTGAAGACCAAGGCAATTTCCTCATCTGAAGGGGAAGACTCCGATAGTAGCCTTGGTGATCCTGGAGAACTAAGTCAGGATCTAGAAGCTATCAATGCTCATAAGAAAATTCCAGAAGTTCTCAAGACGAGGCCGCTTTGGAAAATCTTCAAGAGGTGATGACATGAGATCAAATTCTTCATCTCGCGACCACAAGAAAAGGACTTGCCACAAATGTAAGAAGTCTGGTCACTTCATTGCTGATTGTCCTCAGTGAGTGATGGAATCAAAGAAGGAGAAGAAGTACAAGGATGACAGTTCAGACGACTTGAAGAAAAAGAAGAAATCTTCAAAGTTCTCATCGTCAAAGTCTTCAAAGTCCTCATCTCAGATCAAGAAAAGTTCCAGAAAGGCTCGGGCATATTATTGGCAATGAAATGGATTCTGAAGCTAAATCTAAAGAAAATGAGGAAGATGAGGAAATTGATCGTTACTGTTTGAAGACTTTGACTGAAGACTGTCACGCCCAATATGCGACCCTATCCAAAAGGAACTCAAAGGTCTCACCAATGATAGACCCGCATATTGAAACGCTTTTGCAAGGTGGATATCATTACATCAACATTACATAATAGATGGGGATACGTACATAAGGCATACAATGCCACTCGAATACAACATCACAATACATCAGAGCACCATCCAACTACGGATGAAACACAAACAGAAACTCAAACGACATCCACCCTGCTAGCCCAGGCTGCCGACCTGGAACCTATCCCCTGATCGAAGAAGCAGAAGAAGAACTCAACGCAAGCAAGCATCGCTCTCGCGTCATGATCATCGCATAACCTGTACCTGCAACTGTTGTTGTAGTAATCTGTGAGCCACGAGGACTCAGCAATCCCATTACCATGGGTATCAAGACTAGCAAAGCTTAATGGGAAAGGAAGGGGTACAGTGGTGAGGTTGCAGCAGCGACTAAGCAATGTATGGTGGCTAACTTACGCAAATAAGAGCGAGAAGAGAAGCAAAGGAACGGTCGTGAACTAGCAATGATCAAGAGGTGATCCTGAACTCCTACTTACGTCAAACATAACCCAGAAACCGTGTTCACTTCTCGGACTCAGCCGAAAAGAGACCATCACGGCTACACACACAGTTGATGCGTTTTAATTCGGATCTGGTGTCAAGTTATCTACAAGCGGACATTAACAAATTCCCATCTGCCACATAACCGCGGGCACGGCTTTCAAAAGTTTATACCCTGCAGGGGTGTCCCAACTTAGCCCATGATAAGCTCTCGCGATCAACAAAGGATATTCCTTCTCCCAGGAAGACCCGACCAGTCTCGGAATCCTGGTTTACAAGACATTTCGACAATGGTAAAACAAGACCAGCAAAGCCGCCCGATGCGCCGACAATCCCGATAGGAGCTGCACATATCTCGTTCTCAGGGCAACATCGGATGAGCAATCCGTACAACTAAAACCAGACCTCAAGTTTCCCTGAGGGGGCGCTGCAAAGGGCTCTAGTTCGGACCAACACTTAGACAAGCACTGGCCGGGGGGGGGCTATAATAAAGATGACCCTCGGGTTAATTACTCCCAAGGGAAATGTAGGTGGTGGTGAGGCAAATGGTAAAACCAAGGTTGGGCCTTGCTGGAGGAGTTTTATTCAAAGCGAACTGTCAAGGGGGTCCCATAAATCACCCAACCGCGTAAGGAACACAAAATCCGGGAACATAACACTGGTATGACGGAAACTAGAGCGGCAAGAGTGGAACAAAACACCAGGCATAAGGCCGAGCCTTCCACCCTTTACCAAATATATAGATGCATTAATTAAATAAGAGATATTGTGATATCCCACCAAAATCCTGTCCACCATGGAGCAATCTTCAACTTCACGTGCAACTAACAACGCTATAAGAGGGGCTGAGCAAAGCGGTAACATAGCCAAGCAATGGTTTGCTAGGAAGGGTGTCAAAGGTTAGAGGTTCATGGCAATTTGGGAGGCTGGAAGAGCAAATGATAGGTAACGCAGCAAAGCGGTAGAACGAAGCAACTAGCATAGCAATGATAGTAGTGAGATCCAGGGTAGCGCTCATCTTGCCTGAAATCCCGCTAGGAAGAAGAACGAGTCCATGAAGAAGACGAAGCCATGAAGATGAACCAAGCGTAGACGAACGAATCCTCACGATCGCAACGAAATGGGAACTATCGAGAAGAAGCACACAACATAGTAAACACACCACACATGAACATGACATGATGCACAAACAAGCATGATGCATGACAAAGCTACATGAAGCTACTCATGGCAAGAGATGATGCAAACAAGAACAACACATCGAAGCAAGTTTAAATGAGGCCGGAAACAACATATAACAATTCCGGTAAGTCCTCATATGCAAATTTCGAAATTGGTCCAGATCTGAATAAACCTTATGGTCAAGTTGTTACACAGCAAGTTAAGATGCACCAAGAGGATCTACACGAAATTCTAGTCAAGTTACATATAAAGTTCATTAGATTCGGAGCTACGGCCTAGAAGATATGAGCAAAACAAGTTAAACATGGCATTGATACAAAATGCAAACAAACATCAAGCAAACACCTCAAAACAAGGATGCAACAGAATAATATGAAACTACATACAAAATCAAGCAAGTTTCATATAGAGCACACTCAAAACGGAGCAACGGTTCAACACATACACTCCAAACATGATATAGCAACAATCTGTCCAAAACAGCAACTAGGCATATTGCAAGCATCAAAACAATATGCTACAACACCTAAATATGAAAACAAAAGGCATGGTCATGAAGTACAGGTAAAGCATAGCAAAACATGAACACTGAGCTATCTCCAGAAATCACTAGAACATACTCAAACACACATGGCAAGATTGCAAATAATATCAGTTTCAGTCATTAGCAGAAATAACATCAGGTTGCAATGTTTAGAGCTATCAAACAACATGTTACAGGAACTTAACATGGCAAACAAAGGCATGGCATGAATCTACTAAATACATAGAACAAAAGTCCCTTACTGACCATGAGCCAAAAGGATCAGAAGATATGATGGCATCCATGTAAACATAGCAAGTTATATGACAGATTCATACATGGCAGGAACAACAATAAGTAGGCATGTTGATGAGCTTGAACCACTCACTACAGAGCAATACATGGCATGGCAAGGCAACCAACAGTAAGAATACATGTTTATGAAGCTAAGCATGGCAAGAACAAGTTCATAGGGTGCATGGATCACTAACAACAATCATGGCAACATTGAACTTCATGTTAACAGGCTGACAGCAACATCATTTAGCAACTTTGGAGCAAGATATGAACAATCTACAACAAGCTATAAATGCAACCAGGGGCATGGATGGATAGAGCATAACCATATGTACAAAACATCCTTACTGAAGTATCTCAAAATAAGCATGGATCTCTCTGTAGCATCAAGTTTACATGGCATAAAAATAACAGCAGAACAGGGACTGAAATCAGCAACATCATGAGGCATAGTTTACATGCTTGTGCTAGTCACCACATTGATCACAAAAATACATGGCATACACCCCTGTAAAGATGGCATGGCATAGATCAAAACATATGTAGACATCAACCTCATAGGATGCACACATCAAACATGGCAAAAATGACAAATGAGCATGTTATAACAGTTTCAGCAGATTAACAGCAACATGCACTCTTGCAACAATGATTCAGGCATCAAGATAAGCTCAAATGAACATGATGCAATGGAATGAAATGAATTACTCGTCGAGACGAACAATTTGACATATTACACGCACAAAACGGAGCAGTAGATGCGGAGATATGATGCGTTGAACATGGCATGATTATGCAAAATATACGAGGACTTAGGGAAATAAACTGGGTCAACCTCCGAAATGGATCTGGATCTGGATCGTGGCACATGGATCGAGGCGGGGCCGGAGAAGAGGACGAAGACCGGGGACGGGGCTGCGCCGGCGAGGGGGCGCCGGATCCGGCCGGGGCGCGGCGGCGGACGAGGTCCGGCCGGCGAGCGCGGGGAGGCACGCGGCGGCCTCGGGCGGGGTCGCCCGCGGGCGGCGGCTGCGAGGAGATGGGCTCGGGGGGCCCGATTCGGGCCTCGCCGGGCCGGCGGCGCGGGGCGGCGGCGGGAGACACGTGGCGGTGCACCATTGGCTGGGGCACGGCGGCGGACGCGTCCGGTCCGGGTTGGACGTTTCCGGGCGCGGAGGAAGGAGGCTAGGGTTTCGGGGGGAATTCATCCGCGAATTTTGGGGGAGGAAGACATATTTATAGATTCTGGGAGCTAGGAGAGTCCAAATGAGGAGCGGTTTTCGCCCACACGATCGTGATCGAACGACCGAGAGCATGGAGGGGAGTTTTCTGGGTTTTGGGCCACTCTGGAAGGGGTGTTGGGCTGCAACAAAAGAGGGCTTTTACGGTTACCCGGTTAACCGTTGGAGTATCAAACGACCTCCAAATGGCACGAAACTTGACAGGCGGTCTACCGGTGGTATACCAAGGCCGCTTGGCAAACCTCGGGCCATTCCGAGAAAGTTTAACACCCACTCACAACAGGAGACAAAAGGAGGATGCCGGAAGACATAGGAGTGCCGGATTGCAAAACGGACAACGGGGAAAATGCTCGGATGCAAGAGATGAACACGTATGCAAAATGAGATGCACATGATGGCATGATAAAATGCAACACGCAAGCAAATGACATGGCAACAAAGGCAAATAACTGGCGGACACCTGGCACATCAGATCCGGGGCGTTACAACACTCCTCCACTAACAAGAGATCTCGTCCCGAGATCTTAGGACCGAGACGGAAGGGAAAAAGGGATGAGGTGAAACCAGCACTCAAGAGAAGAAGCAAAGAATCGAGAGCACTCGAGAAGAAGAAAGGAACGACGAGACGAGAATCGAAATCTCATGGAATCAGATAGACTATGAAACCACTCCGGTTAGAACAAGATAAGAAACGAATAAGACTGAAAGGATTTAGGCAGCACTCCAGCTAAAAATGGAAGGAATAGAACATGAACTTGAGAGGATGGAGTGATACTTGATGAACTCTTGCAGAATGAATTAAATCATGAAGAACCACCGTGAAGAACTCCAATGACAAAAAGATGATGAGATAGAAATGAAGGATGAAAGAATAAAATTAAACCTTGCGGTGATTTAGATGGAGGTTCCGACGAAATATCCGAGGAAAATTTGAACTCCGGAAAAGAAAAGATGAAAACACTTGGAACTAGAATTTATTCATCAAGAACAAACTCCGAAGGAAGGGATTACTCGCTTGGATATTGTATGCTTATCCTTCATCAAATTAAATTGATGACAAGCAATGGATTTTTCATACTACTTATTCTTCTTGAAAAGGATTAAGAAGTGGCATATCGCAAACTTTGAGAAAGTCTTCATGAACCACCGGTAGGATTGAAAGAACGAATGAAATAATATGATAAACAAGGAAAAGAATCTTGAACGAACCACCGTAAGAATTCAAAAATGACTGACGAAAGAGAATGAATCACCGTGAAGAATTTGAAGAACCAATATGCTCGAGGGGATTTAGATGCAAAAGAATCAAAGAGAAAATGAGCTGATTAAAGAACACTTGAATGAAGCACCGGGATAAATAGAGAACGATAACTGGAATGATGGCCTCCGGTGAAAAGAAATGGGAAAACAACTCCTGACATACTCCGGATGGGTAAGAAAGAATATCTTACAAACGGAATAATTCGAGACGATAGCATGAAACTAGCACCACGAAACTTCGAGAGAACGGGCAAGAGGAAAAACTTCTTCGATCTTCAAAGCTGAGAAAGACGACGAGAAACACCACCGAAATTACTGAGATACTCCGAGAGAATGAAAACCAAAAAGGTTGAGCCAACAATGAAAAGAATTTGAAAGCGATCTTGGAGAAGGCATGTGACTGATGGGATCCATTCTTACATCACACTTGAAAAGAATTGAGAATAACTCCGGGGAAATTAGAAGAGTCAGGTAAGATCCTGGGAAAAAACCTGTGGGTTAGGGCCCACTGACGAGATAACACCGTTGAAAAGGATTGTTGAAGAGGTAGATGATGCACCGGAATAATTGAAATATTTGAAAGAGGTGACAACCTCGAATTAATTCAAACACAGACAAATCTATTGAGATTTCTTAAACACTCCGGAAGGATAAACTGGCGAGAGGCGAACGAGCAAGGAAAAACACTTAAGCCGAGGAAAATGAATATGATCAATCCGAAATACTTGAATTAAGTCCACCGGAAAGAAAAGAGATGAAGAATGTCAAACAAAAAAGAATTCACCGGTTGAGACAATTGACGAAAGACTGAAGAGGCTCCGCACGAATGAAATTGATGCTCGAAACAGACTCAGACTCCGGGAAGAAAAAGGGTGGGAGGGCAGGAAAACAAAGGCAACTTGGAAGGGAGAACCAACGAGTATCTTGAAGAGAAAACATCGGTTAAAATCATTGAGGAAAGAAGGCAAAGACTTCGCACGAGTAGAAAGCATACTCGATTACGGACTCCGGTTTCGAGAGGAAGAAGGGTGGGTGGGTGGGAAAAGAAAACAACTAAGGATTGAACTTGGCAAAGATGAAGAGGCTCGAGTCAACTTGACGAGAAATGCACCGGATCAAAAGAGCTGAGAACCAAAACTAACCGCGTGATCCTAAAGAAAAATTTGAAGGGAAGAGGAGTAATTCAAAACACCTGCGTCAAGATTCCTTACCAGAGCGACAAAGAGGCTGAGGAGTAAAAAGAATTCCTACTCTCCGATATAAGTAGACTCAGAAATCAGTTTTCTTCTAGACTCAACAATGGCCAAACTACACGATCAATCAAGGGGGCTCCTAGGGTCGGTCGAGGCTCTGATACCAACTTGTCACGCCCAATATGCGACCCTATCCAAAAGGAACTCGAAGGTCCCACCAAGGATAGACCCGCATATTGAAACGCTTTTGCAAGGTGGATATCATTACATCAACATTACATAATAGATGGGGATACATACATAAGGCATACAATGCCACTCGAATACAACATTACAATACATCAGAGCACCATCCGACTACGGATGAAACACAAACAGAAACTCAAACGACATCCACCCTGCTAGCCCAGGCTGCCGACCTGGAACCTATCCCCTGATCGAAGAAGCAGAAGAAGAACTCAACGCAAGCAAGCATCGCTCTCGCGTCATGATCATCGCATAACCTGTACCTGCAACTGTTGTTGTAGTAATCTGTGAGCCACGAGGACTCAGCAATCCCATTACCATGGGTATCAAGACTAGCAAAGCTTAATGGGAAAGGAAGGGGTACAGTGGTGAGGTTGCAGCAGCGACTAAGCAATGTATGGTGGCTAACTTACGCAAATAAGAGCGAGAAGAGAAGCAAAGGAACGGTCGTGAACTAGCAATGATCAAGAGGTGATCCTGAACTCCTACTTACGTCAAACATAACCCAGAAACCGTGTTCACTTCCCGGACTCAGCCGAAAAGAGACCATCACGGCTACACACATGGTTGATGCGTTTTAATTCGGATCTGGTGTCAAGTTATCTACAACCGGACATTAACAAATTCCCATCTGCCACATAACCGCGGGCACGGCTTTCGAAAGTTTATACCCTGTAGGGGTGTCCCAACTTAGCCCATGATAAGCTCTCGCGATCAACGAAGGATATTCCTTCTCCCAGGAAGACCCGATCAGTCTCGGAATCTCGGTTTACAAGACATTTCGACAATGGTAAAACAAGACCAGCAAAGCCGCCCGATGCGCCGACAATCCCGATAGGAGCTGCACATATCTCGTTCTCAGGGCAACACCGAATGAGCAATCCGTACAACTAAAACCAGACCTCAAGTTTCCCTGAGGGGGTGCTGCAAAGGGCTCTAGTTCGGAGAAACACTTAGACAAGCACTGACCGGGGGGGGGGGCTATAATAAAGATGACCCTCGGGTTAATTACTCCCAAGGGAAATGTAGGTGGTGGTGAGGCAAATGGTAAAACCAAGGTTGGGCCTTGCTGGAGGAGTTTTATTCAAAGCGAACTGTCAAGGGGGTCCCATAAATCACCCAACCGCGTAAGGAACGCAAAATCCGGGAACATAACACCGGTATGACGGAAACTAGGGCGGCAAGAATGGAACAAAACACCAGGCATAAGGCCGAGCCTTCCACCCTTTACCAAATATATAGATGCATTAATTAAATAAGAGATATTGTGATATCCCACCAAAATCCTGTCCACCATGGAGCAATCTTCAACTTCACCTGCAACTAACAACACTATAAGAGGGGCTGAGCAAAGCGGTAACATAGCCGAGCAATGGTTTGCTTGGAAGGGTGTCAAAGGTTAGAGGTTCATGGCAATTTGGGAGGCTGGAAGAGCAAATGATAGGTAACACAGCAAAGCGATAGAACGAAGCAACTAGCATAGCAATGATAGTAGTGAGATCCAAGGTAGCGGTCATCTTGCCTGAAATCCCGCTAGGAAGAAGAACGAGTCCATGAAGAAGACGAAGCCACGAAGATGAACCAAGCGTAGACGAACGAATCCTCACGATCGCAATGAAACTGGAACTATCGAGAAGAAGCACACAACATAGTAAACACACCACACATGAACATGACATGATGCACAAACAAGCATGATGCATGACAAAGCTACATGAAGCTACTCATGGCAAGAGATGATGCAAACAAGAACAACACATCGAAGCAAGTTTAAATGAGGCCGGAAACAACATATAACAATTCCGGTAAGTCCTCATATGCAAATTTCGAAATTAGTCCAGATCTGAATAAACCTTATGGTCAAGTTGTTACACAGCAAGTTAAGATGCACCAAGAGGATCTACACGAAATTCTAGTCAAGTTACATATAAAGTTCATTAGATTTGGAGCTACGGCCTAGAAGATATGAGCAAAACAAGTTAAACATGGCATTGATGCAAAATGCAAACAAACATCAAGCAAACACCTGAAAACAAGGATGCAACATGATAATATGAAACTACATACAAAATCAAGCAAGTTTCATATAGAGCACACTCAAAACGGAGCAACGGTTCAACACATACACTCCAAACATGATATAGCAACAATCTGTCCAAAACAGCAACTAGGCATATTGCAAGCATCAAAACAATATGCTACACCACCTAAATATGAAAACAAAAGGCATGGTCATGAAGTATAACATATAAACGCTGATGTGTTACCCGCCATTCTAGCGCTATTACGTCCCGCGAGTGATTTCGTTCGCACGATCTACCACGGTGAGTACTTTTCACGCTGCTGTCAAAAATCCATCGGTTGATTTCTTTCCATGTTATGCTTTTGTGCACAAGTGAATGACTGGTGGGCCTATTTCCCCGGCGGTCCCAGCTATGTGGTCTATCTTGCGTGCGTTCTCGGTGAGAAAAGAGGTGCGCGCTGCAGCGAGCGTCGAATTAGGTGGATCGAACATGGGTCGGCAAAAATATCTCCCTCGTCACCCCCTTTCTCTCCCTCGTCTCTTCCCATCCCGCTCCCCTTGTCTATGCCGCCGCCGCTGCTTCCCCTCTCCCTCTCCCCGCCTCCACCACCACCTCCTCTCCTGCCTCCTCCCCAACCAGCACAGCTAGAGGAGGTGACAGATTGGGAGGCGGGCAAAAGGAACCAGCGGTTCTCCTTCCATGGTTGGGCCTCGACTTGCCACATCTTCCTCCTCCCAGTCCAGCGAAGAGGAGTGGCTGATCCGCTTCCTCAAGCGAGCAGGGGCGCACGGGGATTCGGATCTCGTTGCGAGAGGCCGCCACCACAGAAGTAGGTCCGCGGTGCCGTCACTCTGCTCAAGCTACTGATTCATCCCGTGCGGCGGCAGAAGGAGGTCCTGCAGCTTGCTTCCGTACTACTCCTTGCCGTGTGGGTCGAAATCTCCAGCGGTGCTGTCGTCTGGGTGAGCCCCCCGTCACGGCTGAGACCAGCTCGCCGCCGTCGGCCATGCCACTCTCGCCGGCGCACGGAGCACCTCCCCTCCAAGCACAGGTCCTCCCCTGCTCCCCTCTGTTCCCTCTCTCTTTCGTACATGAAGAGAGCCATGGTAGCAACACACCAGAGTACCAAATTGGAGGCCAAAGAAGCAGATTTGTCTAATTCTCATACTAGATTTAATGAAGGATGTTGCAGGTCGTTACAACGCCGATTATGGATATGGATTCATCCAGCTGCGCTGGATGAAGGGATGGTTGGAATAAGAATTGCATGTGACAAACAAGTGCTTCCTCTAGGTATTCTTTCTTGCTAATATCATTGAATTTCTCCTGAGATTTCTCCAGACCTTTCCAGATGTGATTTAGTTTTATCTTCTACATATGTTCTTGTAATGTTATCTTAGGTTCCACTTCAACAAAATATCAAACAAGAACCCTAGCAATTTAGACCTTGGAGGCTGCTTGTGGAAATGAAGTGCTTCAGGTTACTCTTTTGACTATTTGTAGTTCAGTGTTACTATTAACTAGCCGAAGAAGGGATGCAGATGGATTCTATCTCAAGAAAATAACACCAGCCTTTCTTTGAATGTTCTTGCCCAGCCTTTTATATGTGCCATAAATATTTCTTTGTTATGGTTATTTGCTTTGCGTTCTTGATTGAGACGAGCAAGGAGGACCAGTACTATCTAGCTAGGCAATCCCATGCAAGGGAAAGCATCTACAATTTTTTGTACGAGTCAAACTTATACAGAATACTTCATGGAGGAAGTAATATATGGGTTTTCTTTTCACTTCCTTGCTCTTGCTTACTCCAGTCTCTTGTTTATTGATAAAGGAATCAACTGACATTCCCTTTCGTTCTACAGATGGGATTCCAAATGTCAGGTTGTTTGGTGTAGAGAGGGTGATTACAATGTTTTGGTGATGGACCCACTGAGGCCAAGCCTTGAGCATCTTTTCGTTTAGTTTTATCTTTGTTTGCTGAGATAAGCGAGATAGTACTCATTCCAATTCCGGGTATAGTTTCCCTTTTTTATTATTGGCTGATGAGAAAATATAATGGCATTCCACACTATACTTTTCTGAATCATGCATAAGGGAGGAATCTCTTAAATACTAATACACAAATTTCTCTTTACCCCTTCTGTAATTTTAGCTTGTGTGTCTTGCTTTATGCAGATAATTTGTCTGCATAGCCTTCGAATGGCACATACTGACCTCAGACTGGAGAATGTTCATGTAAGACCAGTAGACAAACATTGTCAAAGTAAGTGCCATTCTCTTTCATTCTTATTTTTAGAAATGGCCTTTCTTTATTATTGGTTGGTGAAAAAAATATTATGTCATCCTACACTATACTTTCCTGAAGCATGCATAAGGAATCTCTCAAATACTAATACACAGATTTCTCTTCACCCGTTCTGTAGTTTTAACTTCTGAGAAATGTGCAACTACTTTCTAAACCAGTAAGGTAAATTTGTATGCAAGCTATAAAGTTATTGCTTCTCAAGAATGCTATTTTTGAAATCCAATGTTCAGTTACAAAAGAAAAATATTGTATGGGGTTGTTGGAATGGACTAAGTTAGCGGTGTTGTTCAAATGCTATTCTAGGATCTTTGTATGTCAACAGTCTTAAATGATTTTCCCTCTGTTTTACAACCATTTGTGTTGCTAGACCTACTTTCATGTTCTTAGTTGGCAAATAATCAACTTAGAAAAGGTTATTTTAATTCATCATCATACATATAAACATAATAAACTTCGTTTGGTTTATGGAAAATTGATAAGCTCTATTTATTTGTTTCACTGAGCAATCTATTTATCATTGGACTTTTGGATCAGAAAATCTAATTAGTGCAACTTATTTTTTGCATAGTATGTGCATGCTTGATAGGAACAACTAACTCATGTCTCTTAGATAATACTGCGTGAGGCATGCCAGCATGCCGGCCATTCCTCATGTAAATAACTGAATTTGACATTTGAGATGTATTCTTTAAGCATGGTGGTGTACATAAGTGTACTTGTATCACTTGCCTCATGGGATTATTGTCAGCGGCCTGATCTCCTGTTATGCTACCCTTTGTCTGAATGTAGGAAAGATTTCTGATTCTCAGAGAATTATACTATTGAGATGTTCACAAAGGGCGTCCCTAATGCAAGGATGCACTTGAATACTCTTCAGGAGAGCAGGAAAAATTTGCATATTACCTAAATAGGGTTTCCATATTATTTATTTATTTGTTTTGCTTTTGTGCAGCAATTAGATTTTCCGACACTAATATTGTTGTTTGTTGCAGACATGGTTGTCACACATGCGTCCTGTCCCAATGGCTCAAATTGTTGGTCCTCGCATGGCAATGTCCCTGCTTGTATTCATGGAGTTGGTCAGCAACTCTCTTATGGCCAGCAACCTCCAACGTTTATTAACCCTCTGCAGGTGAGCAGAGTTAACTTTATTCCCTGATGGATGCAGGCCTTGTTAGCTAGCTAAATTTGAATTTACACTTCCTAACATTATTATGTCGAGTTGGGCTTCTGGATTTTCATGCAAGCTTGTACCATTGATTTTTACCGCAAAGATCCATTACCAATATTTTCTCGTTGTTCTTGCTTCTAACCCATGGTTCACTGAAATTGTCGGGCATTGTTGCGTGGTTACAAATTACCTATCTGCTTTTGTACCAATCATAACTACTTTTTAGTTGTCATTGCCAATAATCTAAACACTTTTTATGTGTCAAGGGAGAGCGATTATGATGCCACTGCCTGCTGCTTTAATATCCAAGGATGATCTTTATGTTATTTATGAGACACCTTCTCTACGGTTAGAAGATCATGGTATATAGAAGTTAAGTGAACTTGGTCTGATGATTGTGTATTTTCTGTTGTTTTATCCCTTAAATATGGATTTGTCTAGCTTTCTCTTGTGATTTACTTATTATTAGAAGTGCTTTTCATTGCCTTGGTATTTTGTTGTTTTTCATTGTGTTAGGGACACAAAAGTTTATCACTATGCCTAAATATCACAGAAGACCTGGAAATAATTCAATATTCCAAAATACTTCAGTCAGACCAGAATACTTCAAAAATGGCAGTTGCATTTGTTGGTCTGATGTACATGAGAAGCCCCCATTTTGTTGGCAATAGATGCATGGTTTCTCAAAAAATAAAAATAACTTCATGTTGTATATGATGTATGGTAGTCATGTGTCTCATGTTCTTCGTGTATCGGATTCCAAGTTTTAGGATGGGTGATAAGGTTCCCATGTTTGATATTTTTTTACTTACGCAAAATTGGTCGATGCTGATGAGAATGGCACCGTCTTCCACACTTATATTTTTAATATACAATGTTCCCAATTTTATTGTTTTACTTTTTTGGTTCTATAAGATTAAGATATACACTTTATCTTGTGCTGAATCTGATGTCGTTCAGATTGTAGGAATTTTAGGATGGGTCACAAGTTTCTCTTGTTGGATGTTTTCTTTCTCTAGGCAATGCATGACATAGATATGTACTCAGCTGGACATGTTGTTGCCGAGTTTGTGTTGATTTGGCGAGAACCATCAATATTAGTTGACAAAAACCATCATGTTATTATGCCTCCATGTTATATTTAGAGGCGCAACCAGATGTGAGATTCCTACTTAGCTAGATAAGATACAGCGTTGATGGTCTTGTCTGATGTTGTAAACACAAAATATGTACAGACGAGCCTTCCAAAATACGGGTCATCTTGTCTGATGGTCTCCTCTCCTGCCCTCGCCGCCGCCGGAGAAGCTCGCCTCCGCGCCCACAAGCCTCGGATTCGGCGGGATCCAGGACGAGGAGGGGTGGATGAGATGGGGGAGGAGGAGGAGGAGAGCGTGGGGGCGTCTGGGGAGGAATATCCCCGCCGCCTCCTCCGCTCGTGACGCAGGGCCTCGGGCCATGGGGGCGTTTGTTGCAGGAGCCTCGTCGCTGACCTCCCGTGCGCGGCACCCGGCCCTGGCAGCGCCAATCTCCCCTTCACACACAGGTACTCCCGCTCTCTCCTCTGTGCCCTCTCTCTCTCTGTCTCACTCCCTTTCTTTTAATAATTCCTACAACTTTTTGTTGATTGATATTGGGGATAAATAAACTGTTATTTGTGTTGTTGATTGTTTGATCTGGACATGGATTGGATAGTGGAGAATTGATACTAGGATAGAGAAATTGTTATTTGTGTTGCTGTTATTTTTTTGATTTGGACATGGATTGTTCAGTGCTAGAACTTCATATCATTATTGTTGAGAAGGTATTGCTAAAAGACAGTTAACTCTCTGATATTTGTCCATTCGCTTTCTATATGGAGTGGAATTAATATGTATAGATGAGCCTTCCAAACTGAATATTTGAGTGCTCATCCTAAGAAGATTAATCCACCTGGACTTTTAACTTGACTTCCAAAGAAGTTCTGAATGATCAAGCATGTTCGGGTTTTTAGTAAACTGAAATAATGTTGCACTCTAACAATAGTATTCTAATTTTCTAAGTTAACAAAATCTTCTCACATACGCGATACGTCATGCAGATCGGGTCGTAGTCGGAGCACAACTAAGGTTGGCGCTGCTCAAGTGTTTGCAGCGGGATCCTCTTCTACAACGGCGATGACAAGGACTCCGCTCCCAGTTCAGTCTATCAACTACACACACAACTCCTGGACCTGCCTTCAGATTTAAGGCAAGCGCTTCAGTACTTCCTTGTGTTGCATAGTCACTAGACTGGGTTTTCTTTGATTCTATGATTGGTTTGTTTTCATCGCAATGTATGTGTCCACACAATCAAAAGGATCAAGATAGCTTCACATAGATTAGTTAATTGGCCAGGTACATACGAAGCTGTGAATCTAAACAGGACGCACCTACATCACCACACCAATATGTTGTGTGTAACACGACCATTCCTAACATACCATGGTTTGCATGCTGGATAACCGATGTGTGTTAAGATGAGCAGCAGCACGCTCACACATTATCTTTGCCGTTTAAATAACCATATTTGTTCTATGAAGTTTCTGTTATATATCTCTATGTCCATGTACTTCTCAAAAGTTACCTTGGATGAGAAGCATTGTTTTGCTGGTCTTTGTGAAGACAAGAT
Organism: Triticum aestivum; assembly: GCF_018294505.1. Lineage (NCBI taxonomy): Eukaryota > Viridiplantae > Streptophyta > Magnoliopsida > Poales > Poaceae > Triticum > Triticum aestivum. Next base: position 180,039,116 of record NC_057801.1, read on the forward strand.
AGGAAGATCCATGTTCTTGATCAATCAAATATGGTCAAAACTGTAGTTTTTTCACCAGTGTAATCTTATTAATAACTTCGACCAAAAGTCCTACAATCCCATTAGTAATCAGGTGTGGACAAATATGTTTTTAGTCCAGTTTGATCTAATATATCCTATTGAAGCGTACTTTGACCAAACGTCCTACAATCTCATTAGTAATTAATCAGGTGTGGACAAATATGTTTTCAATCCAGTTTGATATGATATTTTCAATTGAAGCAACAAAACCATCGTATTTGGCTTTCCATAAGCACCAAGTTAACAATAATAGAGTTGATTAGTAGCTGATACAGTGCTATGAATTTTTATTATAGTCGTCGTTGGTATCAAACTATCAAATCAGTTTATACAGTAGAAACTTGGACAATGCTAAGATGGATTAGCACGTACAGTTGTAAACTACAGAAAAAAGATTATTTGTCCATTAGTCGATACCGAATTTGATCATATATATTGTTCTATTGAGCTTATTATTGTAAAGTCACCAACAAGTTGAATCAGCTATAAGCCTCTCAGAAGGGTATAGCCGCCTCTGCTTTCGCATTACATCTCCATGTAAGTTTCTAATGTACGTTCACATATAATTTTGGTTGACATTATCTCTTCTGTGAATTCTGCTTGCATTTTTTCAGTTGAAACAGTAACCAAATTTGATAAGTATGCAACGATTTCTGCCCTGCAGCATGAGTAAAATGTTATGAGTTATCACTTCAGATAAGTAACCACTATATTATTTTCTCTGTGTAATTGACCTGTACACATGTTGTCGCTCTGCTTGAACCATCGATCTCTATATGTATTTGAGCTCCTCTCACAGGCTGACTCCTATGTTCGTGACTGAGCATGTGTGTGTGTGGCCATGGGGCAGACTTTATCTTTGACTGAATCCTTGCAACATTTTCCTTTCAGGCCAACGAACAATAAGATTCTTCTGACCTTACATGTCGAAAACCCTTCGGAAGATTTCGCTGTCCTGATCCCTGAGGGTTCCGGCTGACCTGAGGATATGATGTACTTTTTCTCTGAAGTAGTAATAAGGATTGATACAACAACGGTGTGGTACCCGAATGGCTACTTTTATTGCCTTTCGACATGCGCAAGTATTTGAGTAGCATGTGACTAATCTTACAGCCCCCTCCCCTGATGTTTGGGATGAATGTTGTAAAATGTTTCACAAATAGATGATGGATTGATGCAATGTCTTACCCAATACAAAAGAAAATCACCCCGATAGTCTGAATGTCAAGCATTTTATGTTTCTGTTTATGTTTACAGAACGTGGGAAGGGGGCATGGCGCACTATTTCACCTTCAGGAGAGAATTGCAGTGTCTTATTTTGTTCATTTTTCTTGCACGAGTTGTGCTGTCAAGAGATTTAGAATACCACTGTTAATAGGCTCTCTGCTCTATATTCTGAAATAATAGTCATGTGTCATGTATCATCCTTGGGTGATGTTTAGGTCTAGATGTGGGTCGTTTTGTCCATAAAAAACCGTGAAGTTGTATGTGCATTTCCTTCTATGCATCTCTTCAGATATTTGATTGATGCAAATATGTACTTTGAATTCTTATTGGATGTCTCTCAATATTGCTAAGAGTATCCAATACCCTATGAACCAACCTTCAACGTAATATATAACACTATGTAGGAACATCATACATGTATCTATTTCCCTATGCTACAAGGAGTTATTGATCAGTCTCTAAATATTCTTACTCTCATGGTTTGGAAGCTTGATTTGCTCTCGTCCTTTGCGCTATCAAGGGTGTTGACAAAAGGGCCACCATCACTAGAGGCTAGAGCGACTTCTTCCATCAGGCGCACATGAAGGAAGGTCAAGCATATGCTTTCATCTTCAAATGCACTTCCAAGGGAACCCAAGAACCGACTATGTGACAGTACACTGGGGCTCAAGTGACAATGAGAAGGTTGGTGCTTTGAGTGTTTTGTCTTGCGATGTTTCGCTTGTTCTTGTTTCTTAATTTTTAGTCAGCTTACTTTGGTAAGCTCCTCTTATGGCAGTGCAGTATGATGGTGATCTCTGGCGGTGATCGTTCAACAGACGCAAAAAACCCAGGCTCTGGCCAACCAAAGCCCGACGCAAAAAACCCAGGCCCGGCTCTCGGGCCGGGCCAACCAAAGCCCGACGCAAAAAACCCAAGCCCGACCCAGCCCGCCTGTCGGGCCTAAAAATCGGGCCTGAGCCCGGCCCATCACGCTAAAAGCCCGTCGGGCGTCTGGCCACGGGCTGGGCCTCTTCCTTAAACGTGGAAAACAACGGTCCCGGGACTGGCCGGGCCAGTGCTTCGGGCTCAAAACCTAGGCCCGAGCCCGGCCCGTGGACAAGGCCGGGCCGGGTCGGGCCGTCAGGGCCGGGCTGCCCATGGCCAGGACTACTCACTACCATCATCGCTTCTAATTCGCTTCTTGCGCCACTGGCGCAACCAGGTCATCTAGTACATGTAAAGCATAACAAAACATGAACACTGAGCTATCTCCAGAAATCACTAGAACATACTCAAACACACATGGCAAGATTGCAAATAATATCAGTTTCAGTCATTAGCAGAAATAACATCAGGTTGCAATGTTTAGAGCTATCAAACAACATGTTATAGGAACTTCACATGGCAAACAAAGGCATGGCATGAATCTACTAAATACATAGAACAAAAGTCCCTTACTAACCATGAGCCAAAAGGATCAGAAGATATGATGGCATCCATGTAAACATAGCAAGTTATATGACAGATTCATACATGGCAGGAACAACAATAAGTAGGCATGTTAATGAGCTTGAACCACTCACTACAGAGCAATACATGGCATGGCAAGGCAACCAACAGTAAGAATACATGTTTATGAAGCTAGCATGGCAAGAACAAGTTCATAGGGTGCATGGATTACTAACAACAATCATGGCAACATTGAACTTCATGTTAACAGGCTGACAGCAACATCATTTAGCAACTTTGGAGCAAGATATGAACAACCTACAACAAACTATAAATGCAACCATGGGCATGGATGGATAGAGCATAACCATATGTACAAAACATCCTTACTGAAGTATCTCAAAATAAGCATGGATCTCTCTGTAGCATCAAGTTTACATGGCATAAAAATAGCAGCAGAACAGGGACTGAAATCAGCAACATCATGAGGCATAGTTTACATGCTTGTGCTAGTCACCACATTGATCACAAAAATACATGGTATACACCCCTGTAAAGATGGCATGGCATAGATCAAAACATATGTAGACATCAACCTCATAGGATGCACACATCAAACATGGCAAAAATGACAAATGAGCATGTTATAACAGTTTCAGCAGATTAACAGCAACATGCACTCTTGCAAAGATGATTCAGGCATCAAGATGAGCTCAAATGAACATGATGCAATGGAATGAAATGAATTACTCGTCGAGACGAACAATTTGACATATTACACGCACAAAACGGAGCAGTAGATGCGGAGATATGATACGTTGAACATGGCATGATTATTCAAAATATACGGGTACTTAGGGAAATAAACGGGGTTAACCTCCGAAATGGATCTGGATCTGGATCGTGGCACATGGATCGAGGCAGGGCCGGAGAAGAGGACGACGACCGGGGACGGGGCTGCGCTGGCTAGGGGGCGCCGGATCCGGCTGGGGCGCAGCGGCGGACGAGGTCCGGCCGGCGAGCGCGGGGAGGCGCGTGGCGGCCTCGGGCGGGGTCGCCCGCGGGCGGCGGCTGCGAGGAGATGAGCTCGAGGGGCCCGATCCGGGCCTCGCCGGGCCGGCGGCGCGGGGCGGCGGCGGGAGACACGTGGTGGCGCACCATTGGATGGGGCGCGGCGGCGGACGCGTCCGGTCCGGGCCGGACGTTTCCGGGCGCGGAGGAAGGAGGCTAGGGTTTCGGGGGGAATTCATCCGCGAATTTCGGGGGAGGAAGACATATTTATAGATTCTGGGAGCTAGGAGAGTCCAAATGAGGAGCGGTTTTCACCCACACGATCGTGATCGAACGACCGAGAGCATGAAGGGGAGTTTCCTGGGTTTTGGGCCACTCTGGAAGGGGTGTTGGGCTGCAACAAAAGAGGGCTTTTACGGTTACCCGGTTAACCGTTGGAGTATCAAACGACCTCCAAATGGCACGAAACTTGACAGGCGGTCTACCGGTGGTATACCAAGGCCGCTTGGCAAACCTCGGGCCATTCCGAGAAAGTTTAACACCCACTCACAACAGGAGACAAAAGGAGGACGCTGGAGGACATAGGAGTGCCTGATTGCAAAACGGACAACGGGGAAAATGCTCGGATGCAAGAGATGAACACGTATGCAAAATGAGATGCACATGATGGCATGATAAAATGCAACACGCAAGCAAATGACATGGCAACGACGGCGAATAACTGGCGGACACCTGACACATCAGATCCGGGGCATTACAACACTCCTCCACTAACAAGAGATCTCGTGCCGAGATCTTAGGACCGAGACGGAAGGGAAAAAGGGATGAGGTGAAACCAGCACTCAAGAGAAGAAGCAAAGAATCGAGAGCACTCGAGAAGAAGAAAGGAACGACGAGAATGACGAGAATCGAAATCTCACGGAATCAGATAGACTATGAAACCACTCTGGTTAGAACAAGATAACAAACGAATAAGACTGAAAGGATTTAGGCAGCACTCCAGCTAAAAATGGAAGGAATAGAACATGAACTTGAGAGGATGGAGTGATACTTGATGAACTCTTGCAGAATGAATTAAATCATGAAGAACCACCGTGAAGAACTCCGATGACAAAAAGATGATGAGATAGAAATGAAGGATGAAAGAATAAAATTAAACCTTGCGGTGATTTAGATGGAGGTTCCGACGGAATATCTGAGGAAAATTTGAACTCTGGAAAAGAAAAGATGAAAACACTTGGAACTAGAATTTATTCATCAAGAACAAACTCCGAAGGAAGGGATTACTCGCTTGGATGGAATAAGAATAAGATTTATTGTATGCTTATCCTTCATCAAATTAAATTGATGACAAGCAATGGATTTTTCATACTACTTATTCTTCTTGAAAAGGATTAAGAAGTGGCATATCGCAAACTTTGAGGAAGTCTTCATGAACCTCCGGTAGGATTGAAAGAACGAATGAAATAATATGATAAACAAGGAAAAGAATCTTGAACGAACCACCGTAAGAATTCAAAAATGACTGACGAAAGAGAATGAATCACCGTGAAGAATTTGAAGAACCAATATGCTCGAGGGGATTTAGATGCAAAAGAATCAAAGAGAAAATGAGCTGATTAAAGAACACTTGAATGAAGCACCGGGATAAATAGAGAATGATAACTGGAATGATGGCCTCCGGTGAAAAGAAATGGGAAAACAACTCCTGACATACTCCAGATGGGTAAGAAAGAATATCTTACAAACGGAATAATTCGAGACGATAGCATGAAACTAGCACCACGAAACTTCGAGAGAACGGGCAAGAGGAAAAACTTCTTCGATCTTCAAAGCTGAGAAAGACGACGAGAAACACCACCAAAATTACTGAGATACTCCGGGAGAATGAAAACTAAAAAGGTTGAGCCAACGATGAAAAGAATTTGAAAGCGATCTTGGAGAAGGCATGTGACTGATGGGATCCATTCTTACATCACACTTGAAAAGAATTGAGAATAACTTCGGGGAAATTAGAAGAGTCAGGTAAGATCTTGGGAAAAAACCTGTGGGTTAGGGCCCACTGACGAGATAACGCCATTGAAAAGGATTGTTGAAGAGGTAGATGATGCACCGGAATAATTGAAATATTTGAAAGAGGTGACAACCTTGAATTAATTCAAACACAGACAAATCTCTTGAGATTTCTTAAACACTCTGGAAGGATAAACTGGCGAGAGGCGAACGAGCAAGGAAAAACACTTAAGCCGAGGAAAAAGAATATGATCAATCCGAAAAACTTGAATTAAGTCCACCGGAAAGAAAAGAGATGAAGAATGTCAAACAAAAGAGAATTCACCGGTTGAGACAATTGACGAAAGACTGAAGAGGCTCCGCACGAATGAAATTGATGCTCGAAACAGACTCATACTCCGGGAAGAAAAAGGGTGGGAGGGTGGGAAAACAAAGGCAACTTGGAAGGGAGAACCAACGAGTATCTTGAAGAGAAAACGCCGGTTAAAATCATTGAGGAAAGAAGGCAAAGACTTCGCACGAGTAGAAAGCATACTCGATTACGGACTCCGGTTCCGAGAGGAAGAAGGGTGGGTGGGTGGGAAAAGAAAACAACTGAGGATTGAACTTGGCAAAGATGAAGAGGCTCGAGTCAACTTGACGAGAAATGCACCGGATCAAAAGAGCTGAGAACCGACGAACGAAAAACCAACCGCGTGATCCTAAAGACAAATTTGAAGGGAAGAGGAGTAATTCAAAACACCTGCATCAAGATTCCTTACCAGAGCGACGAAGAGGCTGAGGAGTAAAAATAATTCCTACTCTCCGATATAACTAGACTCAGAAATCAGTTTTCTTCTAGACTCAACAACGGCCAAACTACACGATCAATCAAGGGGGCTCCTAGGGTCGGTCGAGGCTCTGATACCAACTTGTCACGCCCAATATGCGACCCTATCCAAAAGGAACTCGAAGGTCCCACCAAGGATAGACCTGCATATTGAAACGCTTTTGCAAAGTGGATATCATTACATCAACATTACATAATAGATGGGGATACATACATAAGGCATACAATGCCACTCGAATACAACATCACAATACATCAGAGCACCATCCGACTACGGATGAAACACAAACAGAAACTCAAACGACATCCACCCTGCTAGCCCAGGCTGCCGACCTGGAACCTATCCCCTGATCGAAGAAGCAGAAGAAGAACTCAACGCAAGCAAGCATCGCTCTCGCGTCATGATCATCGCATAACCTGTACCTGCAACTGTTGTTGTAGTAATCTGTGCGCCACGAGGACTCAGCAATCCCATTACCATGGGTATCAAGACTAGCAAAGCTTAATGGGAAAGGAAGGGGTACAGTGGTGAGGTTGCAGCAGCGACTAAGCAATGTATGGTGGCTAACTTACGCAAATAAGAGCGAGAAGAGAAGCAAAGGAACGGTCGTGAACTAGCAATGATCAAGAGGTGATCCTGAACTCCTACTTACGTCAAACATAACCCAGAAACCGTGTTCACTTCCCAGACTTAGCCGAAAAGAGACCATCATGGCTACACACATGGTTGATGCATTTTAATTTGGATCTGGTGTCAAGTTATCTACAACCGGACATTAACAAATTCCCATCTGCCACATAACCGCGGGCACGGCTTTCGAAAGTTTATACCCTGTAGGGGTGTCCCAACTTAGCCCATGATAAGCTCTCGCAATCAATGAAGGATATTCCTTCTCCCAAGAAGACCCGATCAGTCTTGGAATCCCGGTTTACAAGAAATTTCGACAATGGTAAAACAAGACCAGCAAAGCCACCCGATGCGCCGACAATCCCGATAGGAGCTGCACATATCTCGTTCTCAGGGCAACACCGGATGAGCAATCCGTACAACTAAAACCAGACCTCAAGTTTCCCTGAGGGGGCGCTGCAAAGGGCTCTAGTTCGGACCAACACTTAGACAAGCACTGGCCCGGGGGGGGGGGGCTATAATAAAGATGACCCTCGGGTTAATTACTCTCAAGGGAAATGTAGGTGGTGGTGAGGCAAATGGTAAAACCAAGGTTGGGCCTTGCTGGAGGAGTTTTATTCAAAGCGAACTGTCAATGGGGTCCCATAAATCACCCAACCGCGTAAGGAACGCAAAATCCGGGAACATAACACCGGTATGACGGAAACTAGGGCGGCAAGAGTGGAACAAAACACCAGACATAAGGCCGAGCCTTCCACCCTTTACCAAATATATAGATGCATTAATTAAATAAGAGACATTGTGATATCCCACCAAAATCCTGTCCACCATGGAGCAATCTTCAACTTCACCTGCAACTAACAACGCTATAAGAGGGGCTGAGCAAAGCGGTAACATAGCCAAGCAATGGTTTGCTAGGAAGGGTGTCAAAGATTAGAGGTTCATGGCAATTTGGGAGGCTGGAAGAGCAAATGATAGGTAACGCAGCAAAGCGATAGAACGAAGCAACTAGCATAGCAATGATAGTAGTGAGATCAAGGGTAGCGGTCATCTTGCCTGAAATCCCGCTAGGAAGAAGAACGAGTCCATGAAGAAGACGAAGCCACAAAGATGAACCAAGCGTAGATGAACGAATCCTCACGATCGCAACGAAACGAGAACTATCGAGAAGAAGCACACAACATAGTAAACACACCGCACATGAACATGACATGATGCACAAACAAGCATGATGCATGACAAAGCTACATGAAGCTACTCATGGCAAGAGATGATGCAAACAAGAAAAACACATCGAAGCAAGTTTAAATGAGGTCGGAAACAACATATAACAATTCCGATAGGTCCTCATATGCAAATTTCGAAATTGGTCCAGATCTGAATAAACCTTATGGTCAAGTTGTTACACAGCAAGTTAAGATGCACCAAGAGGATCTACACGAAATTCTAGTCAAGTTACATATAAAGTTCATTAGATTCGGAGCTACGGCCTAGAAGATATGAGCAAAACAAGTTAAACATGGCATTGATGCAAAATGCAAACAAACATCAAGCAAACACCTCAAAACAAGGATGCAACATGATAATATGAAACTACATACAAAATCAAGCAAGTTTCATATAGAGCACACTCAAAACGGAGCAACGGTTCAACACATACACTCCAAACATGATATAGCAACAATCTGTCCAAAACAGCAACTAGGCATATTGCAAGCATCAAAACAATATGCTACATCACCTAAATATGAAAACAAAAGGCATGGTCATGAAGTACAGATAAAGCATAACAAAACATGAACACAGAGCTATCTTCAGAAATCACTAGAACATGCTCAAACACACATGGCAAGATTGCAAATAATATCAGTTTCAGTCGTTAGCAGAAATAACATCAGGTTGCAATGTTTAGACCTATTAAACAACATGTTACAGGAACTTAACATGGCAAACAAAGGCATGGCATGAATCTACTAAATACATAAAACAAAAGTCCCTTACTGACCATGAGCCAAAAGGATCAGAAGATATGATGGTATCCATGTAAACATAGCAAGTTATATGACAGATTCATACATGGCAGGAACAACAATAAGTAGGCATGTTGATGAGCTTGAACCACTCACTACAGAGCAATACATGGCATGGCAAGACAACCAACAGTAAGAATACAAGTTTATGAAGCTAAGCATGGCAAGAACAAGTTCATAGGGTGCATGGATCACTAACAACAATCATGGCAACATTGAACTTCATGTTAACAGGCTGACAACAACATCATTTAGCAACTTTGAAGCAAGATATGAACAATCTACAACAAGCTATAAATGCAACCAGGGGCATGGATGGATAGAGCATAACCGTATGTACAAAACATCCTTACTGAAGTATCTCAAAATAAGCATGGATCTCTCTGTAGCATCAAGTTTACATGGCATAAAAATAACAGCAGAACAGGGACTGAAATCAGCAACATCATGAGGCATAGTTTACATGCTTGTGCTAGTCACCACATTGATCACAAAAATACATGGCATACACCCCTGTAAATATGGCATGGCATAGATCAAAACATATGTAGACATCAACCTCATAGGATGCACACATCAAACATGGCAAAAATGACAAATGAGCATGTTATAACAGTTTCAGCAGATTAACAGCAACATGCACTCTTGCAACGATGATTCAGGCATCAAGATAAGCTCAAATGAACATGATGCAATGGAATGAAATGAATTACTCGTCGAGACGAACAATTTGACATATCACACGCACAAAACGGAGCAGTAGATGCGGAGATATGATGCGTTGAACATGGCATGATTATGCAAAATATACGGGGACTTAGGGAAATAAACGGGGTCAACCTCCGAAATGGATCTAGATCTGGATCGTGGCACACGGATCGAGGCGGGGCCAGAGAAGAGGACGATGACCGGGGACGGGGCTGCGCCGGCGAGGGGGCACCGGATCCGGCCGGGGCGCGGCGGCGGACGAGGTCCGGCCGGCGAGCGTGGGGAGGCGCGCGGCGGCCTCAGGCGGGGTCGCCCGTGGGCGGCGGCTGCGAGGAGATGGGCTCGGGGGGCCCGATCCGGGCCTCGCCGGGCCGGCGGCGCGGGGCGGCGGCGGGAGACACGTGGCGGCGCACCATTGGCTGGGGCGCGGCGGCGGATGCGTCCGGTCCGGGCCGGACGTGTCCGGGCGCGGAGGAAGAAGGAGGCTAGAGTTTCGGGGGGAATTCATCCGCGAATTTCGGGGGAGGAAGACATATTTATAGATTCTGGGAGCTAGGAGAGTCCAAATAAGGAGCGGTTTTCGCCCACACGATCATGATCGAACGACCGAGAGCATGGAGGGGAGTTTGCTGGGTTTTGGGCCACTCTGGAAGGGGTGTTGGGCTGCAACAAAAGAGGGCTTTGACGGTTACCCGGTTAACCGTTGGAGTATCAAACGACCTTCAAATGGCACGAAACTTGACAGGAGGTCTACCGGTGATATACCAAGGCCGCTTGGCAAACCTCGGGCCATTCCGAGAAATTTTGACACCCACTCACAACAGGAGACAAAAGGAGGACGCCGGAGGACATAGGTGTGCCGGATTGCAAAACGGACAACGGGGAAAATGCTCGCATGCAAGAGATGAACACGTATGCAAAATGAGATGCACATGATGGCATGATAAAATGCATCACGCAAGCAAATGACATGGCAACGATGGCGAATAACTGGCGGACACCTGGCGCATCAGATCCGGGGCGTTACAAAGACTTTCTCAATTTCCTCAACCCAAATTCTTAAGTTACCTTGACTTCTGCCTTCTTATCATGTATACGCACTACTTGTGCTTCGTGTATGTTTCATCTCATCATGATGACTATACTACTTCCATGTTAGGCATGCATTTGAATACTTTATCCGCTGCTTGTATGTCGTCACTTAGCAAATTCCTCAAGGAGTAATTCCTCAGTGACGAATTTGTAAAAATCGCCTATTCATCCCCCTAGTCGATATAATGCACTTTCAATTGGTATCAGAGCAAGATACTACTTTGTTTTGTGTGATTTTGGTTTAACCACCCAGAGTTCTAGTTATGTCCACTGCAGGTATGATCAAGGTCTTGGCTGGGTGTCCTACCTTCAATGGGACAGACTACCCCTACCGGAAGAACAAGACACACATGCATTTTGAGGCAATTGACAACGATCTCTGGTACATTGTGGAAAATGGTGTTTCCTCCATTGCTCCCTTCGTAAACGCTGCTGATGTGAAGAGATTCAAGCAACTTGACTCCCAAGCGAAGAATATCATATGTGGCCATTTGAGAAAAAGGACAGTATGGCAGAGTGAGTGCTTCGGAGTCTGCAAAGCTTATCTGGGATAGGCTCTCCAAGGTTAATGAAGGAGTCTCAACCCAACGTGATTCTCGAGTTGACGTTCTTCGCAATATCTTCAACCCCTTCAAAAGACTCGACAATGAAAATGTTCAGCAAACTTTTGATCATCTCACTGATATCTCCAATGAGCTCCAAGCTCTTGGTGCCACTAACATCACCGACCACGAGGTGGTGAAGAATCTGCTGAGATCTCTTGATTCCTCATTCGATACACTGGCTTTGATGATTCAAGAACGTGGAGACTACAAGTCATTGGATCCTGCTGATATTCTCGAGAGACTAAATACTCATGATATCCAACAATCTAAGAAGAGGGACCTCTACGGGCCAAGCTATGGAAGGCCACGTGCACTGAAGACCAAGGCAATTTCCTCATCTAAAGGGGAAGACTCCGATAGTAGCCTTGGTGATCCTAGAGAACTTAGTCAGGAGCTAGCAGCTAGCAATGCTCATAATAAAATTCCAGAAGTTCTCAAGATGAGTCCGCTTTGGAAAATCTTCAAGAGGTGATGACATGAGATCAAATTCTTCATCTCGCGACCACAAGAAAAGGACTTGCCACAAATGCAAGAAGTCTGGTCACTTCATTGCTGATTTCCCTCAGTGAGTGATGGAGTCAAAGAAGAAGAAGAAGTACAAGGATGACAGTTCAGACGACTCAAAGAAAAAGAAGAAATCTTCAGAGTTCTCATTGTCAAAGTCTTCAAAGTCCTCATCTCACATCAAGAGCAGTTCCAGAAAGGCTAGGGCATATTATTGGCAAGGAAATGGATTCTGAAGCTAAATCTGAAGAAAATGAGGAAGAGGAGGAATCCGAGGAGGAGTCAGACTCTGGTGTGGCGAGGCTAGCTCCCTCTACTGCTTTCGTCAACATGTCCATCTTCAACTCCGAGGAATATGACAACTCCAACACCATTGACAATAGCAACGATGACTTTGCTCCCACCTATTGCTTCATGGCAAAAGGTGCCAAGGTACTCAAATATCCTTCCTCCTATGAATCTAGTGAAGGTGAACCTGATGAAAATCTCAAACCTGGCTATTCCAAACTTGCTAATATTGCCATGAAATAACAAAAAGCTTTGGAAAAGGTTCACAAATTGCTAGAGAAAAGCGATGATCTGTTGAGTGAGGAAATGGATCGAACTCAAACTCTGACTAATGTCTTCAATGTCTTCAGTCTAAATTTGATAACCTTCAAAGTCATCATGAAACTCTCTTAGCTGATCATGAGAAGCTTTCTTATGAATTTCTTCAAGAAAGCAAGATCTTGAGAAACTAAGGGTGACTCATGATTATCTTCAAAGGGAAATAAATCTTTGCTTGCTCAATAGATCAGTTCCGCTCAGGAAGAATTCATTCCACCCTGTTTGAAATACATCGAACGTGAAACTGCTAATTATTCACCCGAGAGTTCAAATGCTTCTATTACTGCAACTTCTTCAATTGTTTCTGTTGTCACAAATTCCTCATCTATGGATACCACAAGTATCACTGATGAAAATGCAGGGTTGAAGGAATTGTATGTGACAGACATGTACAAAAGCCTCAAAGGGCATCAAACACTTTGTGATGTGCTTAAAAAGTAGATTCCGAATAGGAACCCCAGGAAAGATGGTACTGCATTTGAGAGGAAACTCAATGCTGATGGATCCTACTGGAAACCCTGAGCAGTATCCCAAAACCTCATGGGTTGCTGCAAAAGGATCTCCTGTAGATCCATGTACTTTATCTGGCTTTACACGTGAATCTTCATGTTCATCCGATGAGTCATTTGACTCTAACTATAAACTGTTCAAAAATCAGAACGGTGAAGTATTTGCCAGATATGTTGGAACTAACTGCAGGAATGGTCCTCCTATGAAGAAAATCTAGGTTCCCATAAGGTACCTTGAAAGTCTTCATGTGAATGTTCTCATGGAATCATATGTGAAGAACAGGAACCCCGGATCAAATTCTTCATATGGACCAAAGTCTTCACATGGATCAAATTCCTCATATTGTCAAAAGTACACCTATCCTCATGGTAATGCTTCTGTTTCACAGGGAAAAAATCTAAGGGTCGTGAATACGTGCATTATTCTTCAAATCATTATGTTCATAAGTCCTCGAAGAATTTATCTGCTTATTCACATGCGTACTCAAATCCCTCTTCTGTGAGACCAAGTGCACTAGCTTCAACGCTTCCTTTCTCATATGGAGCTCGCAGAATGATAAACTCTTTGCCACCCCTCCAGATGTGGGTGGTGAAGAAAATGAACTAATCTCTTATGCAGGCTCAGGTCTCAAATGAACTTGGACGTCTGAAGAATTTCCTGGAGACCTGAGAATGCTTGAAAGGATGCAAGCTAATAATGAAGAAATGAATTACTCATTTCTCATGTCCTTATATTGTTGTATCTATTATACTGGTTGATGAAATTCTATCTGAGGAATTTGATGTCATATTCTTCACTCTGAAGTATATGAGTTCGTAAGATGCACTAATTCGTCTGCAGGATGAATCACTCAAAGCTACTGAGTGGCACTACAAAAAAAGACACACCCATGACATTTTGGGCCGAACGATTTTTTTTGCTGTCATGCTTATGACACTTCTATGATGATAATTGTGAAAAAACCTGGTATCATCATAGATGTGGCGGGCTCCTACTTCCATGGCAAAAAATCATGAGAGAAAATGGGCTTTCCATCCTGGGCGGGCCGGAGACACAGCTGCATGACATTCTTTGGGCCGTCCATGATGGAAAAAACTATGGTAGAAGCGAGGGCGAGAAAAATATCGGGGAGTTCCTGGTTACAGTGAGTGGTCGGGAACGAGCGATGCACGGAGGGATTACGCGTTTCTCTCGTACACGTACGTGGTGGGTGCGAGGCGTTGGGCTCTAACTGAACCCGAGCAAGGCGTTCGCCTACTGAAACCGAGCGATTGCACTGGCTACGCGTTACTGAACCCGATCGATCGATCGTTCCATGGCTGTTAACTGAACCCGATCGAGCGATTCCTTCCCTACTGCTGCTAACTAAAGCCGATCGAACCTGTTGCCTCTTAATGAATAGTGAGCGTTGTTGGGGGTTGGATGAACAGTTCCCGGTGGGGTTTGAATGAACAAGACCCCGTGGTAGTAGAGGTTGTTGCCGCTGGATGAACAGGACCCCGATCGAGCCGGTTGGGGGTGGATAAACAGGACCCCGTGGAGGGCTAGTTGAACAGTAGCCGATGGAGGGCTGGATGAATAGTAGCCCATGGAGGGGAGGTTGAACAGTAGCCGATGGAGGCTGGATGAACAGGATCCCGTGGATGAACAGTAGCTGGTTGAGGCAGGAGGGAAACACCGTGGATGAACAGTCGCAGGTGGAGGCTGGAGGAGGTCGACGGTGGATGAACAATAGCCTATGGAGGCTAGAGCGAGGCAGTAGACGGTGGATGAATTGTAGCCCGTGGAGTCCCATTTTGCAGTACGCCACACCCCTCCTGATGAACAGGACCCCCGTTTCGACCGTAGGAGGTTGAAGAGAAGTCTGTTTCCTCCGTTTTGCGGTACACCACACCCCTCCCGATCAACAGGACCCTGTTTCGACTGTAGGAGGTCGAAGAGAAGTCTGTTTCCTCCGTTTTGCGGTACGCCACACCCCTGCCGATCAACAGGACCCCGTTTCGACTGTAGGCGGTCGAACAGAAGGCCGTTTCCTCCGTTCTGCGGTATGCCAGCCCTTGTTTCGGCTGTTCTATCCAAGCCGGTTGGCTCCCAATGAATAGGACGCATTCCGTTGCCTCTCGATGAACACAACGACACAGTTACTCCATTCCAACCCAGCCGGTTGGCTACCGATGAACAGGATGCCGTTGCTGTCCTCCGCTGCCTCTCCATGTACACGAGCCCTGGCCATATGTATGCGCGAGTAGGCGTTTGAGACCCCGCCCGTATGTACCTATGTGTACATGATATAGACGGGACTGCCTGAACATCTACCGCTTTAATGGGCCACGGTTCATCGTGGCAGAAAGACCGATGGACCAGTATGTACGTACACGTTTGCAACCAAAATGACAACGCTACGTAGCTTCGACCGGGTGGGTCCCGGATGTCAGGGAGGATAAGGAGGCACTTCCTTGCGTGCGAAGATGTAGCTGGTGGGTCCGAGCTGACAGGGGGAGGATTCCTTTTTTGCGCGTAATAAGGAGGCACTTCCTTGCGTGCGAAGATGTAGCTGGTGGGTCCATCTGTCAGTCTCATCGCGTACAGTCCTCTTCCGATGGCTGTCGTTTGTTAACCATGTTGACCATGCCACGCGGACAACACCAGGCGGTGGACAAAGGTGAGGCAGGGAACGACGCGGAGCCTGGGAACATGCAGAGGGTAGTACGAGGGTTGACTGGTTCGGCCGTGGTGTGAGGCTGCCGTCGCCGCAGAATAACAGGGGGTGTGGGTGAGTAGAGGGATGGCCTGGCCAGCGGTGGGAGTAGTAGGGGGCGGTGAGGCCTCCGCGGCAGCACAACCGGCCATGGGAGGCAGGAGCACGCGGTGGTTTGCATGTGGGGAGCAAGAAAATCAAAGGTTGAAGAAGCAGGACAACCGTTGGATGTTAACAATCCAACGGTCACTAGTGATAGAATCGTTTGTTGACTAAGTTGACAAAGCCCTCCGTACGTGTGAACTTAGTTGGGCCACAAGTCAGCCTCCAAATCTGGTGGGCCCCAGCTGTCACAGGGAGCACTCATTATTTTGCACTTAATAAGGAGGCACTTCCTTCCGTGCCAAGATATAGCTAGTGGGTCCCAACTGTCATTGGGAGGATTCATTCTTTTTGGTGTAATAAGTAGGTACTTGCTTGCGTGCGGCCATGGACCATGTGGGTCCCAACTGTCAGCCTCTCCATGTACATCCCTCATCTGATGTTATCATTTGTCGACAATGTTGACCACGCCACGCCGAGAACACCAGCGCGATGGACGACGGCGAGGCCCAGGAAGGGAATGACCCGGAGGCGGCGAAGCCACAACAGCGAAGGGATGTGGGTGAGTAGAGGGATGGCCTGGCCAGCGGTGGGAATACTAGGGGGCGGTGAGGCCTGCGCGGAAGCACAGCTGGCCATGGGAGGCGGGAGCAGGCGGTTCCGCCAGCGCTAGATTTGGCGGCTGGAGCAAGAAGATCAGAGATTGAAGAAGCACGACGGCCGTTGGGTTGACATCCAACGGTTATGTCTGCTAGAATCGTTTGTTGACGTATAACATAAGTAAAAAAATCTTGCATACGCGTCAACTTAATAGGCCCACAAGTCAGACCATTCTCTATTTTTTTAATAATTTACAGCTCATTGCAACTTCTTATGGAATTTATTGCAGTCCGTTTTTTTGTTGGCCAAAGTCAGGGTTAAAAATGTAAATGAAATTTCAGATATTTCGGTGGGGTCGAAACTATTTTTAATACCGAAATGTCGAGCCAGATTTAAAGTACATTGAAGATACATTTAAATTAGGTTAAAGCCCACTGAAATTGGAATCTGAAAATGTGAAAAAATTTAGAAATTATAAAGTAATTGCCAATTTTTCATCTGTTTTTTATATTTATAGCCCATTTTATATTACTTTCAAGATTTGCAGTCGTCTTGAAAGAGTTGCAACCCATCAGGGCGTAGAAAAATAAGTAGGCCTGGATTGGGTATTCTTTAGAAAAAATAAACTGGGCTCATTTTCACAAAGGAAAAATAGTTGGGCTGGTCATGTGGTGAACGTAAAATATAAGCCTGGGTTAGACGGGCCACAACCCAGTTGAACCCTGCTCCATCTCAACAATAACAAAAAAATACTGCTCGAGCAACTACGTCCCAGGTGTCAGCCGATCTTGTGCTTTTCTCTTGTCTATTGACTATATACGCTGGCAATGCCGTGGGTCCCAGATGTTAGGAAACCACTAGGAGGAAGCATTTTCTTTTTCTATACACTGACAATGAAGAATATAAAAAATGAGTAACTTGCTTGCGTACAACCATGGACATGATGGGTCCCTACTGTCATCCTCTCCACATACAATCCTCTCCCAATTCCTCTTGTTTATTGACCATGTTGACAACGCGAGAGGGAAGTGCTACGTCTTGAGCTTGCGTTGGTTTTCCTTGAAGAGGAAAGGGTGATGCAACAATAGTAGCGTAAGTATTTCCCTCAGTTTTTGAGAACCAAGGTATCAATCCAGTAGGAGGCTCCTCAAAAGTCCCACGCACCTACACAAACAAACAAAGAACTCGCTACCAACGCAATAAAGGGGTTGTCAATCCCTTCACGGCCACTCGCGGAAGTGAGATCTAATAGAGATAGTATGATAAGATAAATATATTTTTGGTATTTTATAATATAGATGCAAAAAGTAAAGATGCAAATAAAAGTAGATTGGAAGCAAATATGATAAAGGATAGACCCGGGGGCCATAGGTTTCACTAGAGGCTTCTCTCAAGATAGCATAAGTATTACAGTGGGTGAACAAATTACTGTCGAGCAATTGATAGAAAAGCGAATAATTATGAGATTATCTAGGCATGATCATGTATATAGACATCACGTCTGTGACAAGTAGACCGACTCCTGCCTGCATCTACTATTATTACTCCACACATCGACCGACTCCTGCCGGCATCTAGAGTATTAAGTTCATAAGAACAGAGTAACGCCATAAGCAAGATGACATGATGTAGAGGGATAAAATCATGCGATATGATATAAACCCCATCTTTTTATCCTCGATGGCAACAATACAATACGTGCCTTGCAACCCTTTCTGTCACTGGGTAAGGACACCGCAAGATTGAGCCCAAAGCTAAGCACTTCTCCCATGGCAAGAAAGATCAATCTAGTAGGCCAAATCAAACTGATAATTCGAAGAGACTTGCAAAGATAACTCAATCATACATAAAAGAATTCAGAGGAGATTCAAATATTTCTCATAGATAAACTTGATCATAAACCCACAATTCATCGGATCTCGACCAACACACCGCAAAAAGAGTTTACATCGAATAGATCTCCACAAGAGAGAGGGAGAACATTGTATTGAGATCCAAAAAGAGAGAAGAAGCCATCTAACTAATAACTATGGACCCGAAGGTCTGTGGTAAACTACTCACAACCCATCGGAGGGGCTATGGTGTTGATGTAGAAGCCCTCCATGGTCGATTCCCCCTCCGGCGGAGCACCAGCGAAGGCTCCAAGATGGGATCTCGTGGATACAGAAGGTTACGGGGGTGGAAATTGTGTTTTGTTGGCTTCCTGGATGTTTTTGGGGTACGTAGGCTTATATAGGAGGAAGAAGTACGTCGGTGGCCGCCCGAGGGGCCCACGAGACAGGGGGGCACGCCCTATAGGGGGGGGGGCGCCCTACCCTCTCGTGGTCGCCTCAGCTGCTTCTTGACTTGCACTCCAAGTCCTCTAGATCACGTTTGTTCCAAAAATCACGCTCCCGAAGGTTTCATTCCGTTTGGACTCTGTTTGATATTCCTTTTCTTTGAAATACTGAAATAGGCAAAAAAAACAACAATACGGGCTAGGCCTCCGGTTAGTAGGTTAGTCCCAAAAATGATATAAATGTGTAAAATAAAGCCCATAAACATCCAAAAAGGGTAATATAATAGCATGGAACAATCAAAAATTATAGATACGTTGGAGACGTATCAAGCATCCCCAAGCTTAATTCCTGCTCGTCCTCGAGTAGGTAAATAATAAAAACAGAATTTTTGATGTGGAATGCTACCTAGCATAATTCTCAATTTAATTTTATTTATTGGGGCATGAATGTTCAGATCCAAATGATTCAAAATAAAAGTTCATACTGACATAAGAAATAGTGATACTTCAAGCATACTAATCAAAGTAATCATGTCTTCTCAAAATAACATGGCCAAAGAAAGTTATCCCTACAAAATCATATAGGCTGGCTGTTGCTCTATCTTCATCACACAAAGTATTTAATCATGCACAACCCCGATGACAAGCCAAGCAATTGTTTCATACTTTAATAATCTCAAACTTTTTCAACTTTCACGCAATACATGAGCGTGAGCCATGGACATAGCACTATATGTGGAGTAGAATGGTGGTTGTGGAGAAGACAAAAAAGGAGAAGATAGTCTCACATCAACTAGGCGTATCAACGGGCTATGGAGATGCCCATTAATAGATATCAATGCGAGTGAGTAGGGATCGCCATGCAACGGATGCACTAGAGCTATAAAATATATGAAAGCTCAACAAAAGAAACTAAGTGGGTGTGCATCCAACTTGCTTGCTCACGAAGACCTAGGGCATTTTGAGGAAGCCCATCATTGGAATATACAAGCCAAGTTTATAATGAAAAATTCCCACAAGTATATGAAAGTGACAACATATGAGACTCTCTATCATGAAGATCATAGTGCTACTTTGAAGCACAAGTGTGGAAAAAGAGATAGTAGCATTGCCCCTTCTCTCATTTTTTTCTTTTCTCATTTTTTTCTTTTTCTCTTTTTTTGGCCTTTTTTGCCTTTCTTCCCCACCTTTTTTTGTAAAGTCCGAAGTCTCATCCCGACTTGTGGGGGAATCATAGTCTCCATCATCCTTTCCTCACTGGGACAATGCTCTAATAATGAAGATCATCACACTTTTATGGATTTACAACTCAAGAATTACAACTCAAAGCTAGAACAAGATATGACTCTATATGAATGCCTCCGGCGGTGTATCGGGATATGCAATGAATCAAGAGCGACATGTATGAACATTTTGAAGGTGGGCTTGCCACAAATATAATGTCAACTACATGATCATGCAAAAAGCAATATGATAAAAGTAATGCATGTCATATGAATGGAACGGTGGAAAGTTGCATGGCAATATATCTCGGAATGGCTATGGAAATGCCGTAATAGGTACGTATGGTGACTGTTTTCAGGAAGGTATATGGTGGGTGTATGGTACTGGCGAAAGTTGCGCGGCACAAGAGAGGCTAGCGATGGTGGAAGGGTGAGGGTGCGTATAATCCATGGACTCAACATTAGTCAAAAGAACTCATATACTTATTGCAAAAATCTAGAAGTCATCAAAAACAAAGTACTACGCGCATGCTCCTAGGGGGATATATTGGTAGGAAAAGACCATCGCTCGTCCCCGACCGCCACTCATAAGGAAGACAATCAATAAATAAAATTGTGCTCAAACTTCATCACAAAGCGGTTCACTATACGTGCATGCTACGGGAATCACAAACCTCAACACAAGAATTTTTCACAATCACCTCAACTAGCATGACTTTAATATCACTACCTCCATATCTCAAAACAATTATCAAGCATCAAATTGATCATAGCATCCAATTCACTTTCTATGATAGTTTTTATTATACCCAACTTG
The DNA here is from genome assembly GCF_018294505.1 of Triticum aestivum. Lineage (NCBI taxonomy): Eukaryota > Viridiplantae > Streptophyta > Magnoliopsida > Poales > Poaceae > Triticum > Triticum aestivum. The sequence goes on from NC_057801.1 coordinate 180,060,088, forward strand.
GATGCTCATCATTCTAGGACCAAATTTGTAACCATAGAAAATACCATGCTGTTCTAAAAGACTCTCAAAATAATATAAGTGAAGCATGAGAGACTAGCAATTTCTTCAAAATTAAGCCACCGCCGTGCTCTAAAAGATATAAGTGAAGCACTAGAGCAAAAACTATCAAGCTCAAAAGATATAAGTGAAGCACATAGAGTATTCTAGCAAATTCTAATCAAGTAGGCTTCTCCCAAAAGGTGTGTACAGCAAGGTTGATTGTGGTAAACTAAAAAGCAAAGACTAACATAATACATGACGCTCCAAGCAAAACACATATCATGTGGCGAATAAAAATATAGCTCCAACTAAAGTTACCAATGAATGAAGACGAAAGAGGGGATGCCTTCCCGGGGCATCCCCAAGCTTAGGCTTTTGGCTATCCTTGAATATCTTGGGGTGCCATGGGCATCCCCAAGCTTAGGCTCTCGCCTCTCCTTATTCCATAGTCCATAAAAGCTTTATCCAAAACTTGAAAACTTCACAACACAAAACTCAACAGGAAATCTTATAAGCTCCGTTAGTGAAAGAAAACAAAACCACCACATAAGGTACTGTAATGAACTCATTCTTTATTTATTTTGGTGTTAAACATACTGTATTCCAACTTCTCTATGGTTTATAAACTATTTTACTAGCCATAGATGCATCAAAATAAGCAAACAACACACGAAAAACAGAACAGTCTGTAGCAATCTGTAACTAAAGCAAACTTCTGGAACTCTAAAAATCCTACCAAAATATGAAGTCCTGTAAACTTTATCTATTGATAAGCAGCAAAAATAATCAACGCAAAAGCACGTTTCTGTGATTTAACAAAACTAAATTCGTGCGCGCAAAGTTTCTGTTTTTCAGCAGAATCAAATCAACTATCATCATAGGTTATCCTATAGGTTCTACTTGGCACAAACACTAATTAAAAGATAAAAACACATCTAAACAGGAGGTAGATGCAAGATTTATTACTAAACAGGAACAAAAACAAAAAACACAAAGAAAATTGGGTTGCCTCCCAACTAGCGCTATCGTTTAACGCCCCTAGCTAGGCATAAAAGCGAATATAGATCTAAGTAGTACCATCTTTGGCACTAAATTCATAAGTAGCTCGCGTGATAGATTCATAAGGTAATTTGACTTTCTTTCTTGGAAAGTGCTCCATGCCTTTCTTTAATGGAAATTGGAATCTAATATTCCCTTCCTTCATATCAATAATCACGCCAATCGTTCTAAGGAAAGGTCTACCAAGAATAATAGGGCAAGAAAGATTGCAATCTATATCAAGAACGATAAAATATACGGGCACCAAATTTCTATTTGCAACAATGAGAACATCATTGATCCTTCCCATTGGCTTTTTAATGGTGGAATCCGCAAGGTGCAAATTTAAAGAGCAATCATCAAGATCATGGAAACCTAGAATATCACATAAAGTTTTCGGAATCGTGGAAACACTAGCACCCAAATCACATAAAGCAAAACACTCATGGTATTTAATTCTAATATTTATAGTAGGTTCCCACTCATCATTAAGTTTTCTAGGTATAGAAACTTCCAAATTAAGTTTTTCATCATAAGATTGCATCAAGGCATCAACGATATGTTTGGTAAAAGCTTTATTTTGACTATAAGCATGAGGAGAATTAACAACGGATTGCAATAAGGAAATACAACTTTCTAAAGAACAATTATTATAATCAAATTCCTTTAAATCCGAGATAGTGGGTTCAATCCTATTTAAAGTCATGACCTCTCCAATCCCACTTTTACCAAATTTAGCATCAAGATCTAAAAACTCAGAATTCTTGGGACGCCTTCTAGGTAAAGTTGACTCATCTTCAGTCCCATAATTATCAAGACTCATATTGCAAAACAAAGATCTAATAGGAGACGCATCAATGACTTTAAGATCTTCATCATTATTTTCATGGAAACTAGAAGAACACGCCTTTATAAAGCAATCTTTCTTAGCACGCAATCTAGCGGCTCTTTCCTTGCACTCATCAATGGAAATTATCATTGCTTTGAGAGACTCATTGATATCATGCTTAGGGGAAGAAGATCTAAGTTTAAGAGAATCAACATCAAGTGAAAGTCTATCAACGTTCCTAGCCAAATCATCAACTTTGAGCAATTTTTCTTCAAGCAAAGCATTAAAATTCTTTTGAGAGATCATAAATTCTTTCACACTATTCTCCAAATCAGAGGGCATCTTATTAAAATTACCATAAGAATTATTGTAGGAATTTCCGTAATTATTAGAGGAATTGCTAGGGAACGGTCTAGCATTAAAGTTTCCTCTATAAGCATTGTTTCCAAAACTATTCCTACCAACAAAATTCACATCCATAGATTCATTATTATTCTCAATCAAAGTAGACAAATGCATATCATTGGTATCAAGAGGAGTATTCTTAGTAGCAAACAATTTCATAAGTTCATCCATCTTTCCACTCAAAACATTGATTTCTTCTATAGCATGCACTTTTTTACTAGAAGATCTTTCAGTGTGCCATTGAGAATAATTAGCCATAATAGTATCAAGAAGTTTTGTAGCATCTCCTAATGTGATTTCCATAAACGTGCCTCCCGTGACCGAATCTAAGAGATTTCTAGAAGCAAAGTTCAAACCGGCATAAATTTTTTGTATGGTCATCCATAAATTCAAACCATGAGTAGGGCAATTGCGAATCATCAATTTCATTATTTCCCAAGATTGGGCAACATGCTCATGATCAAGTTGTTCAAAATTCATAATATCGTCCCTAAGAGTGATAATCTTAGCGAGAGGAAAATACTTAGAGATAAAGCATCTTTGCACTTGTTCCAAGAATCAATACTATTTTTAGGCAAAGACGAAAACCAAACTTTAGAACAATCTCTAAGTGAAAACGAAAATAACTTCAATTTAAAAATTATCATTATCCGTATCTTTCTTCTTTTGCATATCACACAAATCAACAAAGTTGTTTGGATGAGTAGCAGCATCTTCACTAGGAAGGTCGGCGACTTGATCTTTCATAACAAGATTCAACAAAGCAGTATTGATTTCACAAGACTCAACATCATTAAGAGGAGAAATCAGAGTACTAAGGAAATCATTATTATTGGTATTTGAGAAATCACACAATTTGGTATTATATTGCGCCATGGCAACAAGTAATCCAACACACAAGCAAACAGAAAAAGGCAAGCGAAAGAGAGAAAGAGAGAGATTGGGAAAGAGAGGGCGAATAAAACGGCAAGGGTGAAGTGGGGAGAGGAAAATGAGAGGCAAATGGCAAATAATGTAAATGAAAGGGAGATGAGTTTGTGATGGGTACTTGGTATGTCTTGACTTGAGCGAAGACCTCCCCGGCAACGGCGCCAGAAATCCTTCTTGCTACGTCTTGGGCTTGCGTTGGTTTTCCTTGAAGAGGAAAGGGTGATGCAGCAATAGTAGCGTAAGTATTTCCCTCAGTTTTTGAGAACCAAGGTATCAATCCAGAAGGAGGCTCCTCAAAAGTCCCACGCACCTACACAAACAAACAAAGAAATCGCAACCAACGCAATAAGGGGGTTGTCAAACCCTTCACGGCCACTTGCGGAAGTGAGATCTAATAGAGATAGTATGATAAGATAAATATATTTTTGGTATTTTATAATATAGATGCAAAAAGTAAAGATGTAAATAAAAGTAGATTGGAAGCAAATAGGATAAAGGATAGACCCGGGGGCCATATGTTTCACTAGAGGCTTCTCTCAAGATAGCGTAAGTATTACGGTGGGTGAACAAATTACTGTCGAGAAATTGATAGAAAAGCGAATAATTATGAGATTATCTAGGCATGATCATGTATATAGGCATCACGTCCGTGACAAGTAGACCGACTCCTGCCTGCATATACTACTATTACTCCACACATCGACCTACTCCTGCCTGCATCTAGAGTATTAAGTTCATAAGAACAGAGTAACGCCTTAAGCAAGATGACATGATGTAGAGGGATAAACTCATGCAATATGATATAAACCCCATCTTTTTATCCTCGATGGCAACGATACAATATGTGCCTTGCAACCCTTTCTATCACTGGGTAAGGACACCGCAAGATTGAACCCAAAGCTAAGCACTTCTCCCATGGCAAGAAAGATCAATCTAGTATGCCAAACCAAACTAATAATTCGAAGAGACTTGCAAACATAACTCAATCATACATAAAAGAATTCATAGGAGATTCAAATATTTCTCATAGATAAACTTGATCATGAACCCACAATTCATCGGATCTCGACAAACACACCGCAAAAAGAGTTTACATCAAATATATCTCCACAAGAGAGGGGGAGAACATTGTATTGAGATCCAAAAAGAGAGAAGAAGCCATCTAGCTAATAACTATGGACCCGAAGGTCTGTGGTAAACTACTCACAACTCATCAGAGGGGCTATGGTGTTGATGTAGAAGCCCTCCATGGTCGATTCCCCCTCTGGCGGAGCACCGGTGAAGGCTCCAAGATGGGATCTCGCGGATACAGAAGGTTACGGTGGTGGAAATTGTGTTTCGTTGTCTTCCTGGATGTTTTCGGGGTACGTAGGCTTATATAGGAGGAAGAAGTACGTCGGTGGTCGCCCGAGGGGCCCACTAGACAAGGGGCGCGCCCTATAGGGGGGCCCCTACCCTCTCGTGACCGCCTCAGCTGCTTCTTGACTTGCACTCCAAGTCCTCTGGATCACGTTCGTTCCAAAAATCACGCTCCCGAAGGTTTCATTCCGTTTGGACTCCATTTGATATTCCTTTTCTTTGAAATACTGAAATAGGCAAAAAAACAGCAATACGGGCTAGGCCTCTGGTTAGTAGGTTAGTCCCAAAAATGATATAAATGTGTAAAATAAAGCCCATAAGCATCCAAAAAGGGTAATATAATAGCATGGAACAATCAAAAATTATAGATACGTTGGAGACGTATCAGGAAGCGCCGCGGTGAGTGCACCAAAGCGTGCGGAGGACGCCAACGAGGCCTCGGACGCTAGCGTTAACGATTTAGGAGACGGTGGGGCGGTGATGTGTGCCCTGATGCGCAGCCAGCCGTGAGAGGCGGAAGCAGGCGGCCCCGCTGGCGCTGGTTTGGTTTTGGCTACTGGAAGAAGACGAGACTGAAGAAACACGACAGACTGTAAAAGCAGTAGGAGTACTTAACAACCTTAACTGAAATCGGCAGGGGCACTTAACAACCAAGCTGAAAGTAGTATGAGTACTTATACAGGTTCAACCGTACAAAGCGCACCTCAAACAATGCTACTTTTCCTACATTTAACCAAGGGTGAGGCCACCAAGCCCCATGAGAAGGCCCAGGCGCCACCCCACATGTCCACAACCTTCTGAAAGCGGCTTCATCTCGCAATGTGGTCAATAAATAGGATATTTGCTTTAGAGCCATGGAAAAGCATGAGCATAACCTTCTGTCCTATTCTCTAAGATGGACGGTCCTTCATTATTTGAGACCACCCATGAATAAGTATCTTTTCACCTCCAAGGGGAATGGAGTAGGTCGACATAAACATCATGTTGTGACCAAGCGCAAGTCTAACCCGACCATGGTCAGGCATTTGTATAGGAACAATAGAACTGGGCAGTTTCTGTTTCAAGAAGATCACAACTGTAAAACTGTGTATAAGCAAGAGTTTATGAACAACATATATAACATAAAATAGCTCGTACCATAAGTTTCTCGACATAGTTGGACCTGTTCAATGTGTGCAGCAGCGGCATACATATCCCACATGGCCTTCCACCATTGAAATGACCCACAAGGACCTCAAGACGATCAATAAAGTGTAGGAACTTGTGGATGTCATCCCAGTCAACTTCAGTGCCATCAGTAACAGTCGAGTTCTTATAGAATAACAAACAAGTAGCATGCTTAACTTTGAAATAACCTACACGTGTCACCATATATAAGAAATATTAGTTAGAAGTAGCATCTTTGTGAGAGAAGGGAATCACAAATCGTTGCTACTTCTAAAGTTAAATTGTGATTAGTTAGACATAATAGGTGGATTAAGAAGTAATCGAGGCAGCAAGCAAGAACTAGATACAAAACTAACATGGATGAACTACTGGAACGACATCGGGGTGGAAGATCACAGTGAAGATGAGACCGGGTTCTGCTATTTTCATCAACATTCGTGCGCCAACTTTCAGTTCGTAACACTTGAGAAAGTTTATCCAAGTTCGACCATAAAAAGACAGCGATCTTCTTGGTTCATGAACCCAACTCGGAACTTATATCCATGGCTTGTCTTCAATGTGACTATTAAATTGGTGTATTCAGTTATGGCAAGGCCGACCATCTTGAGTACATGTGTTCTGGCAAAGCAAGGAATGCACTGCAGGAAAAATAATATGAGAACACAATGTATTCGCTATCCAAATCTAGAAATAATTACCTCCTTCACGTCAGTGTTGACCATGGTACTAGTACCTTTTATCCAAATATAGCAATCCAAATTTCCAAATTAGTCGACAGCATGTTCAAAAAACCGCACCCTCCCGGATAGAAAAGAGGATTCTAGGAACATACTTTGGATGTTTTAAAATCATGTGTTAGGATGAGAAGGAACAAGTGTGGCGTCTCGTCGAGGGCGCAGAAACCTGTAGGATCCTCGCACTTTGGGCACTGCAAATGAAACACACTAGATTCAGTAGGAAGAAAAATGCATCAATGACGGCGGCTGCGATCCTAGGATTACCCACGACCAAGGGACTTGGATTTATCGAGGATGGATGAAGAATTCATAGTTGGTTCTCCATGAGAAAACCCTATGCAATCGCCGAGAGGAGGTTTTCTCTAAACAAGCATACGAGGGAGAAGGGGATTCAGGCCCAGTGAGAGAGGGGTTTTTCTCTGAACAAGCAGCCGAGGGAGAAGGGGATTCAGGCCCAGTGAAATATTGTTGCTTCGTCCGTCCAGCTTACTGCTAAAGCTGGAAAGGTGGTTTTTTTTGCGATTTGAAGGCTCACTGGGAATTATTGCGGCGCTACGACCAGGGTGAGTCTACCGTGCAGTTGTGCACTCTAATTAGGTGCATGGCACGTGGACCCTATTGCAGGATGCCCCACATATCAACGAAAGGAAGTAGAAAGGCAGGAGTAACTAGTTACACATAAATATATTTTTGACAGAGAGATACTCCCTCTCTAAAGAAATATAAAAATCTTTTATATCACAACTTTATACATAAGAAAAATCAAGGGGAATATATATAACATAATATGGGGGTTCAGCTGAGAATATAATAATCAGACAGGTTCATAGTTCTGGACTTTGAGCCATAGGCCGGTGGGCCTGCATGTTTGGCGGCCCATGTTTTCTACCTCAGCGCATTTCATATTGCAAGCGATCAGTACGACACAGGTTTTAGATGCTGTCATAAGGCGAATACAAAAAATTGAATAAAGCACGACAACTGTTAGAATGAAATCGAACTACAGTTCCTAACCAGCAATCAGAGTTGCAATTCTATCAATGATATCCTACGTGATAAATAATACCGTAGTACTACTTATACACACAGGACACTTGTTTCACCATGCCATATTATTACATCAAAATCTCTCGGAGGATAGATCAGTTCAACAGTTGCGTCCTGCTACTGAAGAATTTCAAAGTTGATTTGGACCAGCTCTCCATGCCGAGAAAGCTCGATTTTGACATCACTCCCTACCGCAAGATTTGATTTAGATTTGAACCTTGACCATCCTTTAGCATCAATCATCATGTGACCATCCTTTGTACTTACGGTATATTGAGCAGGTTCACTCACACCAAGGCTGCACATGGTAAGAGAAACTTGGCCACGGTCGCCTGATACGTCTCCAACGTATCTATAATTTTTTATTGTTCCATGCTATTATATTATCCATCTTGGATGTTTTATATGCATTTATATGCGATTTTATATGATTTTGGGACTAACTTATTAACCTAGAGCCCAGTGCCAATTTCTGTTTTACCTTGTTTTTGAGTTCTATAGAAAAGGAATACCAAATGGAGTCCAATTGACCTGCCAATTTACGGTGATTTTTTATGGACCAGAAGAAGTCGATGAAGCAAAAGAGTTGGGCCAGAAGAGTCCCGAGTCATCCACGAGGGTGGAGGGCATGCCCTACCCCCTGGGCGCGCCCCCCTACCTCGTGGCTAACTTAGAGACACCCTTGAAGTGAAACCGATGCCAAAAATTCCTATAAATACAGAAACCCCCGAAAAGAAACCTAGATCGGGAGTTCCGCCACCGCAAGCCTCTGTAGCCACCAAAAACCAATATGGACCCTATTTCTGCACCCTACCAGAGGGGGGAACCATCACCGGTGGCCATCTTCATCCCCCCGGCGCTCTCCATGATGAGGAGGGAGTAGTTCACCCTCGTGGCTGAGGGTATGTACTAGTAGCTATGTGTTTGATCTCTCTCTCTCTCTCTTGTGTTCTTGATATGGCACGATCTTGATGTACCGCGAGCTTTGCTATTTAGTTGGATCTTATGATGTTTCTTCCCCTCTACTTCTTGTAATGGATTGAGTTTTCCCTTTGAAGTTATCTTATCAGATTGAGTCTTTAAGGATTCGAGAACACTTAATGTATGTCTTGCGTGGGATACCCGTGGTGACAATGTGGTATTCTATTGATTCACTTGATGTATGTTTTGGTGATCAACTTGCGGGTTCCGTGACCTTGGGAATCTATGCATAGGGGTTGGCACATGTTTTCGTCTTGACTCTCCGGTAGAAACTTTGGGGCACTCTATGAAGTTCTTTGTGTTGGTTTGAATAGATGAATCTGAGATTGTGTGATGCATATCGTATAATCAAACCTGCGGATACTTGTGGTGAGATTGGAGTATCTAGGTGACATTAGGGTTTGGGTTGATGTGTGCCTTTAGGTATTATTTTTCTATGAACTCTAGGGCTGTTGTGACACTTATAGGAATAGCCCAATGGATTGATCGGAAAGAATAACTTTGAGAAGTTTGATTCTTTATGATTGTTTTGAGATATGAAGATGGTGATATTAGATCATGCTAGTGAGTAGTTGTGGATTGTAGAAATACTTGTGTTAAAGTTTGTGATTCCCGTAGCATGCAAGCATGGTGAACTGTTATGTGATGAAGTCGGAGCATGATTTATTTAATGATTGTCTTCCTTATGAGTGGCAGTCGGGGACGAGCGATGGTCTTTTCCTACCAATCTATCCCCCTAGGAGCATGCGCGTAGTACTTCCTTTCGATAACTAATATATTTTTGCAATAAGTATGTCACTACTGGAATCAGCTAGTTTGCCATCTGCCAGTTCTTTGCCGTCTGCTAGCGGACGGCAAAGAAGCTCTTTGCCATCAGCTTCCAAAAAGCGGATGGCAAAGAACTGGCTGATGGCAAAGACCAAGTTTGCCATCAGCCAGTTCTTTGCCGTCTGCTAGCAGACGACAAAGATTCTTTGCCGTCGGCTAGCGGACGGCAAAGAGGGAGGGGCCCCACTGACGAGCTGCAAAAAAAACCTAATGGGCCCCCTCTTTGCCGTCCGCTAGCGGACGGCAAAGAGCAAGAAGGCGGACGGCAAAGGGTGGCGGACGGCAAAGAGGGAGGCCCCACGTAACGTTAACGGGGCCGCGCCCCACACACCCCCTCTCTCTCTTTCTCTCCCACCTCCACCGCCCCGTCGCACCATGCCTCGCCGCCGCCCCGGCGCCCCGCCGCCCCGTTGCCCCCGCCGCCCCCACCGCCCTGCTGTCTGGGCGCCGCCACGCCCCGGCGCCCCGGCACCTCCACGCCTCGCCGCCCCGGCCGGGCCCGGCGCCGCCGGCCCAGGCCGCCCCGCCCCCTCCTCCGCCGCCCCAGGCCGCCCCGCCCCGCTCCTCCGCCGCCCCAGGCCGCACCGCCCCCCTCCTCCACCCTGCAGGTGATCTTCTTCTTTTTTTTCCTTTTTTCTGTTTTTTTAGTTTTAGTTTTATGTTTAGTTTAGATTTAGTTTTAGTTTTAGGATTAGTTTTAGGTTTATAGGTTTAGTTTTAGTTTAGTTTTAGGTTTAGATTTAGTTTTTTTCTTTTTCTGTTTTTTTAGTTTTAGTTTTAGGTTTAGTTTAGTTTTAGGAAAGAAGAAAAAGAGAAAAAGAGGAGATCAGGAGAAGAAGAAGAAGAGGAGGAGGAGAAGAAAAAAGAAGAAGAGGAAGAAGAAGAAGAAGAAGAAGAAAGAGGAGAGGAGGAGAAGAAGAAGAGGAAAAAGGAAAGGAGGAAGAAGAAGAAGAAAAAAGAGGAGAGGAGGAGAAGAAGAAGAGGGAAAAGGAAAGGAGGAAGAAGAAGAAGAAGAAGAAGAAGGAAAAAAGGAAGAAAAGGAAAAAGAGGAAGAAGAAGAAAAGGAAAAAAACCCGACCCGACACGGTACCCTGACCCCGACCCGGCACCCCGACACGACACCCCGACCCCGAGACCCCGACCCCGACCCCGAGACCCCGACCCCGACACCCCGACTCCGACCCCGACCCCGACCCTGACACCCCGACCCCGACACCCCGACCCCGACCCCGACACCCCGACCCCCCAAGCCTGACCCGACACCCCGACCCCGACCCCGACACCCCGACCCCGACCCGACACGGTACCCAGACCCCGACCTGACACCCCGACACGACACCCCGACCCCGAGACTCCGACCCCGACCCCGAGACCCCGACCCCGACCCCGACCCCGACCCCGACACCCCGACCCCGACACCCCGACCCCGACCCCGACACCCCGACCCCCCAAGCCTGACCCGACACCCCGACCCCGACCCCGACACCCCGACCCCCCGAGCCTGACCCGACACCCCGACCCCGAGCCTGACCCGACACCCTGACCCCGACACCACAACCCGACCCCGAAACAACACCCCGACACCGACACGGCACTACCCCGACATCGACACGACACCCCGACCCCCCGACCCCGAAACAGCACCCCGACCCCGACACGGCACCCCGACACCGACAGGACACCCCGACCACCGACACCTCCCGAAAAGGTGTTCTTTGGCCTTCCAGAGGCCGGCGGGGTCATATATTTGTGAATTATTAGTTAGGTCATATATTTTTCGATTTTGTTATGAAAAACATCATATATAATTGTGTTGATCGTGTAGTTTTAAATGTGCAGTTGTTTCATCGCTGCGAGGTTTGGTGTTCGACGACCTCGCCGTGCGTTTGACGAGCTCTGCCCCTTCGTTCGTGGGTGAGCACAAATGACAAGTCCTCCTCCCCCATTAATTATTTGATCTATTCCGATGAAACTTGATAGCTAGCTATATATGTGTCTTGAATCATCAGTATGCGTAACCAATATGTGTCTCCCGTTCGAAAGCGTCATAGTTATAAATATGCATGCATTTGCATATTTATAACCTTGATTCTTTTGAATTGTCCAACGCTATCCATGGACAGCCCGAGTATGTCTAGATTGGGTTCATTTTCCCATATGCTTTGCTCCGGATCCGACGCATATATTTCGTCAGTGCCTCCCCTGTTGTTCTCCGGGTACACATCCTCTCTGTTTATTGCAGAGACGTGTATCAGGAGAACAACGGGGAGGTGCTGCCGAAATTTTGCATCGGATCCGGAGCATAGCATGGGAAAATGAACCCAATCTACACATACACGGGTGGGATTAGGACCTATCATTACCTATTAGAGTGTAGGTTGCATGGACATAATAAAATTGACAAAGTAGATCAACTAATGAATATATACATGGTGAATTACATATATAATTGTTGTGTGTCCAGTAGCTCTGAAAGTCAAGATGAGTGACCGTGCTTGGATGTATACCGGTCACACTGGTCAGAACAAATGGAGCGCTGAATGGTTCACAAAAACTAAGGGGTTTGTGCAAGCCGCATTTGCAAATGGCCAAAAGAAAACCTGGTGCCCCTGTTTCTGGTGCGGCAATTGGGAAAAGAAGACAGAGGCTGAAATGGGCAAACACCTACAGAAGAGTGGTTTTACGCCCGATTATACGGTGTGGACATTTCATGGTGAGTCTGCCCAACGTGACCGAGCTGAGGTGTATCGTCGTCGCACCGACGAGCATGGTACCAGGATGGAAAACATGGTGCAAGGCTATGATGATGCTCGGGATTCGGACGAGGAGATGGAGGAATCTGCAAAGGCCTTCAATGAAATGTTGGAGTCTTCAAAACGTCCGCTCCACGAGCACACTGAGCTTTGTCAGTTGGATGCCATCTCACAAGTAATGGCTTTGAAGGCTCAGTTCAACTTGGGCAGAGAATGCTATGACGCAATTATGACAGTATTTGGACGCTTTCTACCCAAAGGCCATGTAATGCCTGCAAACCTGTACCAGTCGGACAAAATCCTCCATGCACTGAAGATGCCCTATGAGAAGATACATGCCTGTGAGAAAGGATGTGCCTTATTTAGGCTTGACTATGCGGACTTGAACTATTGTCCCATTTGCAAGTCTTCCAGGTATATTGTGGTAGACAACGGTATGGGTGAGAAGACATAGACCAAAATCCCCGTTAGTGTTCTTCGGTATATGCCAATCGTACCAAGACTTCAACGTCTTTTCATGGTCGAAGAGACGGCCAGACAGATGACATGGCACAAAACAGGCAAAAGAACCGAACTAGATGCAGATGGGAATCTGATGATGGTACACACATCGGATGGTGTTGCGTGGAAAAAGTTTGATGAATTACATGCTGACAAAGCGGCAGATCCGAGGCATCCTCGAGTCGGCATCAGCACGGATGGGTTCAGTGTGTTTGGTATGACGGCAGCCCAATACAGTTGTTGGCCCGTATTTGTCTTTCCACTCAATATCCCCCCCGGACAGATTATGCAAAGAAAGAACATTTTCCTGACGTTGATAATTCCAGGACCCAACTATCCGGGCAAAAATATGAATGTGTACATGCAGCCGCTTAAGGACGAATTGCAAGAAGCCTGGGATAATGGGTTCAAGACATACGACACCTTTAGCAAACAGAACTTCATAATGCGTGTCTGGTACATGTACTCGACGCATGACTTGCCGGCGTATGCGCTATTCGTTGGCTGGTGTGTGCATGGAAGGTTCTCGTGCCCCAGATGCAAGGGAGCTCTTGAGTTTCGTTGGCTTCAGGCCGGTCGCAAGTTTTCTTGCTTCGACATGCATAGACAGTTCCTGGATCCTCGCCATAAGTTCAGGAAAGACAAGAAGAACTTCATCAGGGGTAGAGTTGTCAAAAACTCTGCACCACCTGCATTGACAGGCCAACAAACCCTGGATCAGTTAAACACTCTCGAGCCAGATCCACAACGTCCAGGGTACTTCAAGGGGTATAATACTAAGCACGCGTGGACTCACAAAACATGCTTATGGGATCTGCCTTACTTCAAAGACCTCCTTTGCCCACACAACATCGACGTGATGCACACTGAGAAGAATATCGCCGAGGCACTTTTTGGTACATTGTTCGGCATAGATGGGAAGTCAAAGGATAATACTAAGGCTAGAGTCGATCTAGAGGCTCTATGTGATAGGCCGTTACAAAACATGAAAGAACCGAAAGGAAAGCAAAACTGGACGAAGCCAAAGGCATGGTTCAATCTTGGAAGGCCAGCTATGAGGGAAATTCTCTTGTGGGTGCAACAGCAGTTGATGTTCCCCGATGGGTATGCAGCGAATCTAAAGAGGGGAGCGAATCTTGATGAACTGAAGATATTTGGTCTCAAGAGTCATGATTGGCACATATGGATTGAGCGGGTAATGCCGGTGATGTTGCGTGGCTTCATCCCTGAGGATGAATGGCTAGTACTGGCAGAACTCAGCTATTTCTTCCGTGTTCTTTGTGCGAAAGAACTATCGCCTGGCGTGCTAGAAGAAATGGAAGAGTTGGCGCCGGAGTTTATCTGCAAGTTAGAGAAGATCTTTCCACCGGGCTTCTTTAATCCAATGCAGCATTTGATTTTGCATCTCCCGACCGAGGCAAGATTGGGGGGGCCCGTGCAAAATCGTTGGTGCTACCCAACTGAGAGGATGCAGAAGACGCTTCGAGAAAAATGTAAAAATAAACGTAGAATTGAAGCATCGATGGCTGAGGCATTCATCACAAAGGAGGCGGCAAACTTCGTAACAGCGCACTACGAAGCCAAAAATCGTCATTTGCATAATCCGAAGCCTCGGTACAATGCTGACGAGCCTAAAAAGGGTGGATCCAACCTCAGCCTATTCAAAGGGAATCTCACACCAGCTAGTGTTTCACATCTAGTATCTTTGGATAACGAAGAATGGTGGACCATTTCGTTGTATATCTTCAACAACCTGATAGAAGTGCGGCCGTACAACGAGTAAGTTCTCGGTACATTGTTTCACAACTTCTATTTCCTTTGAACTACTCTTATTCCTGGATATGTCATACAGTCGATACGTCGCCATATTCTCGTATGGAGCGGAGATCCAAAAGGATTCCGTCGAAGAGTATGAGCTTCTCGCAAAGCAAGGAGGTGGCTATCCCGGTTTCATCTCTTGGTTCAAACAAATGGTAATTTCTATTAGACAATTTCATTTCATTCGCTAATTTGTGCATAACGCAACAATCCTTTCATATTAAACTTGTAGGCTAATTCAGAGTCTATGGACGCCGAATTGAGACAAGTCGCTAATGGTTTTGACTATAAGGTCCGTTCATTTGACAAGTATGACATCAACGGGTATCGCTTTCGTACCTATGGCAAAGAGCTATCTATGGCCGACCGAAAGTCAACAAATTGTTGTGTATCTGCTATCGGCGAAGGAGGTACCGAGTATTATGGGAGAGTTGAAGCAATTTATGAACTTCTGTTCTATGGTGAAAACCCACCGAATGTCGTAGTCTTCAAATGTTATTGGTTTCAGCCGAAGGAGACTAGAAGGACTCATGAACATGTAGAGCTAGTTGAAATCAACCAAAGCACTCATTTAGATGTTCCTGATGTCTATATTATGGCTCAACAGGCGACCCAAGTATTCTATCTACCGTGGGCCTGCCAAACTAATCCAAATCTGAAAGGTTG